>NC_046660.1:115542596-115547176 GCF_010883055.1 Belonocnema kinseyi | reverse complement strand
TGACCAGACCATGTTGGTTTTCTAAACCAATCTGTAAAAATGTTACCTTCAGGTGTTTTTTTAATCGAAATGTCTAAAAATTGTATGGTATTATTATTTTCAGTTTCATGTGTAAAATTTAAAGAGTCTTCTACATTGTTAAAAGTTTGAACAAATTCATTAATTTTGTCAGTAGAAATTATCCAAATAAATTATCCAAATCCTCCAAATTTAAGAATGCTGAAAATGAAAAGGGAGGGGAAGAGCATGGCTTGAAATTGCTTGGGGGCGAGCAGTAGAAGAGGAGATAGATTCGTAGACCGTGCAGTGGAAGGGGAGAGAAAACTCAGTCTCCCGTTTATACAATACCCTTAGGTAGAATTCAACGCAGGCAGGAACAAAAAGAGGCAATGTGCGGTTACCATAACAACTTTTTTAATTTGGTCGAAAAGTTGAAAATTCAAAATTTGATCGTACCAAAAACAATTAAAAATCCAAAAATTCCATTTTTTGGTTGATCTATGCAAGATACAAAAAAATGAACAAGCTAAAACTGCGCGCCCTGGAAATATCTACAAATTTTTTATGAATCACTTTTGGATAGGACGCGTAGTTTTTGTTTAGGTGTAAAAAACAACATTAAAAACAATCAAAAAATAAAATTTTTGGACTAACGACACAAGCTTCGAAAAAAATGAGACCAACTTTTTTATCCAAAAAAGAGCTATAATTTTTTATAGGACACGTAGTAAATAAGATTTATAATAAAAAAATTTAATTTGTGGAAAAACGACAGAAAAGACGAAAGAGGACGTAGGAATTAATGATTTTTGAAACTGAACTGTAGTTTGAGTGTTAAAAATTGTACAATAATTATTTTACAATACGATTCTAAATTTGTTCCGATTTGAACAATTTACAGATTTTAACGTTGAAAATTCAACTTTTTCAATATGAAATCCTTAATAATTAAGCAAATGGAAATGTCTGAATCCAACTTTATAAACTAATTTCAATATATGAACATAACTTAAGGATAATACCTTCATAATCAAACGCTTTTATTTTATTTAAAATCCTACTTAAATATTAGTTCAATCTCAAATACTTTTGCTCATTTCGAAATAAATAATTTAAAAAATTTTGAAAGGAGCAAATATCAGTCAAATATTCAAAATGAAATATTTTGAAACTAAATCGTTTGAAATAGAAAGCCTTGAATGGTAAAAATTTCAGAATGCAATATTGAAACTTTTAACGTTAAAATTTTTATCGCAACATTAAATAACAATTGGAATGTATTTATTTGAAACGACCAAAATATAAAAAAAATAAAACAAATTTTGGTATTTAATTTTTATCCACTATGCAAGAGGAACTTGTTTGGGTTTTAATTTGTATTCGAAAGGAGGATAGGCAGTATTCTATTTTCAACATTTTTTTAAGCTCGAAATAAGCAAATTTTAAGTTTTAATTTTTGTTGAATTGGCAGTACATTTTATATTTTTAAGGTTTTTATTGAGTTGGAAGGGATAAAATTTTCTTTTAATTGGAAGAAACATTTTTTTCTGTTTAAGATTTTTATTATGTTTGAGGAAAGGATTTTTTATTTTCGATTTTTTAAACATTGGAATAGGATAATTTAAAAAAATGTTATGGAGTTGGAGGAGAGGAAATATTGATTCTCAACTTTTTCTGAATTGCAAGAGGATTTTTTTATTTTCATGATTCTCATAGAACTGGATGGAAGTGGAAATTTGTATTTTCAAGTTTTTCTAAATAGGAATAGGCACTCTTTGTTATTAGATCGTTTTCATTGAGTTGGAAGAGGGACGTGTTTCATTTCTTAACATTTTTATTAATGCAAGTTGAAATGGAGGATTGGTTTTAATTTAGAGCATTTAAAACGATAGCGTGGATTTATATTTTTAACAAGATATGTTTGAAGTTTAAACTATTTAATTTATAAAAGTGTACAAGTTTACGTTTTGCAGCCTAATTGCAATATGTTTAAGCTTTAATTCACATCGCAATAGTTACAAACACTTTTGTACTACAAAAACACGTCTGATTGAAGACATTTAATCCAAATTTGAAATTAACAATAATTTCAAGTTTATATTACCGGTCATACGATCATTTATTATAAAAATATGTTTGCAATAACAACGTTTCAGGAACATTTTGTGCCTTCTTCATTCTGCTGAATGATCGATGGAATCCGGGACAAATCTCCAAAGCGTCAAAGCTCTTGCAAATGAGTGATGAGTATATAGAAAAAGCTCCCACCAATCGAAGAGCGAATTGTGAAAACTGTCGTAGGATGGAAATGGTATATTTTTTTAAATTTTGTTTCTTTTAATTTTCAATGCATCTTGCGCTCTGATTGGTGGGAGCTTTTTCAGGTTACTTATCACTCATTTGCGTGAGCTTTGACCTTGGTTAAACCTTTAACTCTATATTTAAAGATATTGAAGTCATTTGTCGGGAACTCCCACGTCATGAGCCGAGTACAGACGGTTTGATGGCGTGATCATCGCCTGCTCGGCTATAGACGGAATAGCTCGAAAATCTTCGGGCGTTTTTAGTATAAACGGTATAGTCTTTTAAAATTCTCAAAAAATCCCATTTGCAGATATTACTAGTAGCTCTCATTTCAATACGCATTCTTATTTCAGAATACTAGAATTTCTTACATTTCCCACAACTTATTTTACACGATATTTTTTACAAAACTTGTTATTGACCATTATTACTTTTACACACTCAAAATTTCCCAACATTTTTCATAAACGTGAATACTATGTTGATTCTTGTTTACTCAAGTTTATAATAATACATACAGAAATACCACTCTAAATTCTAACATTTCATTTTAATTATAGACATAAAATGAACCAAATATTGATATCAAAAGTCTCTGCGTGTATATTGATATTGTGCCTATAATTCATGTTAGTCGAGAAGAATTTAAATTTAAATTCAAACTTAAATAAGAATGAAATTTACAATCGTAAATATTCTTCTAGTGTTTATCTTGTTGCTAAATTCATTCATTTCCGATATTCATTGCATGTCAACGGCTTAATTTCATTTTGAGAGTTAAAAAGCTTCGTATATCAAAAGTAAAAATGAATACGAAAAATTCCTTTATGACAGATGAAATTCCAATTATTAATTCAGTCAACAGATCAAAATCGTCAGATTCTGGATCGTTCATCAGTTCAGATAGTATTAAAAAGGTTCGCAAGATGCACAAATCATCCAAAACAAATACAAAAGGATTTGAAAATAATTCGACAGAGGTAAGCAATTTGCGAATATATAATTTCCTACTAAGTTCACATAAACATTTAAAATCCACTTTAATCTAAGAATTAAAACATTTGTTTAGATTTTATTTTATAAAAGAAACCAATTACGCAGTGAACATGGAGGGCATGGTCTTATTTCGGATAATTTATTCAGATCAGTCACCTGTCACTTTACCAAACTTCATAAAAAACCATATGAACCTTCCTTGGCATTCCTTAACGTTTAAATATGAAAGGTAGCATAAGGACTTTGAATTTGGACTTTGTCCAAAGTTTTGGACTTTGAAGTTTTGGACTTTGAATTTGGGATGGCAGTATTAGTAGTGTCAATAGTATACCAATTTTCAGGTTGGTAAATCGGGAACGAAAAGTCGACCGTTCCGGCTCCGGTTCTTTATCGTAACGTTCAGGAGCTATTTTTGAACGCGGTTCTGGAATTAACCCGGAACTAGAAGATTCTAAGCGGAACTATAAGGCGCTTAGAGTTGAAGAATATGCGAATTCAGAGTCTAAATTATATTAATTTTGAGTCGAAATTAGAAAATTAAAAAGGTCACCATATTTTTAGGAAAATTCAATGAATCCGCTGAATTCCATTAGATTCGGCACTATGAGATTTTTTGACTTACGAAACACGTATATTTAGGATTGAAACTTAAAAATTGAAAATAGCGATATCAACTTTGAGAAAATTTGATAAATTTTCCGATTTTTATGATAGTTGGTACTAAAGGCTTCGCAGAAAAAACGAAAGATAAAGTTTACATTGATTACAGGTGAAGGATTCACCGCAACAAAAATAAACCTTCCCAGATAAACTTTACTTGAATCGAAGATAATTTCCGATTTTCACCTTGCATGGAGAATCTTTCGCCTCATAATCGCTCAGTTTTTATTCGAGCTGTAGCGCGGATTACGATGCCAGTGCTATCTATCGTCGTTTAAATTCATTAAATTGGAGCGAAATGGGGATTCCCATTTGTCAGTTGATTTTTGCGCTTTTTGCCAAATCGTATTAAATAAGTTCTAATTCGTCTACAATAGAATTATTTATTTTGGAGGAGATAGATCAGTAAGAATTTTTTTTCGCGTTTTCTATTGCTGATTCTACATATTTTGCTGAAATTTTCTCACTTCAGCGTGGTACAGTCGACATTATTATTATTATTACACCATTAAGCCATCTCCCTTTCGGGGTAGGCGTGACTCACTCGGCAGGGGAAAGGAGTAGTATGTGGATGGGATAGAGATTTTTCAGATTGATCCAGAATTCTCGTGCTATTTATG
>NC_046660.1:115533818-115542496 GCF_010883055.1 Belonocnema kinseyi | reverse complement strand
GGTCACCAGCCTTCAGCAGCGTTGTGATATATGGAAGTTAGTATCTGGCCGTCTTCTCAGACCGTCACCAAAGACATATATATATATATATATATATACATAATAGGCATATACATACATGCACACACATATACATCCCCTCTTGTGTGTTTATTTTAGGCCTGTATCATTGAATTTACAATAAAAAGCGATCCCCCCGATCAGAATTATTCGCCTAACCTTGGTGAAACTTTCTCTGGATTATGTTTAATTTTTAACCGTTGCAAGTCTTACCAGCATCAAATTTTAACTGGTGTTTTTTTTGAGTTGTTTTAAATCTGGTGCTCCGATTTATAACTTGATTTCACTCATACTTTGCCGTTTTCCCATTGCTGCTAAGGATGCCGTAACAGACAATTAACAGCTTTTATTCCTTCGTAGGATAAACTTTCGCCAAATAGCATGTAGATTTTAACAGCGGGAAATTTTACATGGAACAAAAATTTAATTTTAGTTTTTCTGTGGTCGGATGAGGTACACAAATTTCGAGTAAAAACTCATAAACTCAAAAAGTTGTATGAAAATTTTATTAAATTTCGATTTTAAAAGATCATGGAAATATCAGATTAATCAAATTGCGTAGGAGTCATCGTGGCTCAGATGGTATAGTGATTGTCGTATGTTCCATCACCGCAGCCTTGGCAGCCACGCTGGCGCGGGATCGATCCCAAAGCAGGAAGCGAAGCTGGACGTGCTTTCTAAAAGCTTCGCTTCTGTCCCTTGGTATACTACCCCACAGATACCCTACAGTATATAATTAACCCTAAAGTAATTGCCGTACACACTAAAAAAATAACTGAGTCCAATCTGACTCGGACTGAGAAAATCGAGAAAAACTTCTTGCCCAAAGAACATTAATATCAAATAAAATTTTGTATATTTAAGATACGTTATTTGGGTAAAAATAATGTCCTTTTTTATATTTTGCAATAAAAAATTGATTTTGAACACAATTTCGATCAGAAAATGGACTTGCGATGCTTTACTAGTGGCGGAAAGTCAAAAATACAAGGCAAAAAGGACACAAAGTGACTTTCGGACGAAGCTTTTGTTGAAGAGCTCGAGCGCAGCCTCAAAATACAACATCAAAACATAAGTAAGGGACACTGTGTATTTAGTGGCTGTTCCGAACTTACCCGAACGATCGCCGGTAGTGTATAGCCGAATTTAGCCGGGACTTATTTCCCGTGGATTTTCAATCAGAGTTCGAGCTAATTTACATGGCTAAAAGATACGCACGGGCAAGTGATTCTTTTCGTTTGTCAATTCGCGTCGCACTCGGTCAAAGTGATTTGTGTATCTTTTTCTGTTGTATTTTTCAACTTTCTCGACTGTTCTCAACTATAAACAATCATTTTTTACAATAAATATTAACAATTAATAGATTTCATTAACACAGTTAGATGCAGTTTTCTCTTACGAATCCAGCAATACCAAAAACTCATTTTTCATAAAAATGTCACTTACGTATCTTTTTAGTTTGGACGGCAGAGTACAGTCACTAATGACTCTGGCAGTCGATGCGACTATAAAACTTTAACTAATAAAAATAAATTGCGTAAATTTATGCTAGCTTTTTTACTTTATGAATTTTTACCCCAAATTTGTGTTCTGTGACTCGAAAATCCACGTCTTTTTTACTTTCATGGGAATATAATAATTATATAGAATTTCCTGTTTTGAATTTTTTATGTTCTAGTGCATAAATTCATGTTTGGTGAAAAAGTGAGAAATAGAGAGTTATGTCCCGATGTGACTTCTAACAACACTATATGCTCCTATTCCCGCTGTTGACGTATACCTGAATAAAACGAACAAAAATTAAGCACAAAGAAAAATTATGCCAGAATCACATTAAATAAAAAATAGTAGAAAAATTAAGATACATAGTAAAAATAAATACTTAAAGTTATATTCTACTTCATTACAGATTTGACTTGAATTAAGCAAGTACCTGAATTTAAGTGTGCAAACTATCTTGAATAAAGCACTAACTTTTCTTAAATGAGAAATCAGCATTTTTCTACTGGAATAAAGTAAAGTATCCTCCTAAATTTAAATATTCAGTTTTGAAAGTAAGTTGAAAGCAACCTGAAATAACCTGTAAGGCTTTCGTCACCTAAAATAAAGGAATATACCTTCCTGAATGTCAGGTTCATTCTACCTTGCATGACGTTACAGAACGATTGCGCTACTATAAAGCTCGTGGCCATTTATTCTAGGCGCATGCTACTCCAATACTTCATGTCGCGTTGGTCAGTATCGACTATGATACTATGTTTCCATAATTCGTGGAGTTTTAGCTTCACGGATTTAAAAAAGTGCGGCAGCAAAATCAGTTCCAGTTGTCAGGCAATATTTGGATTATTAAACCCATAAAAATAATAAAATTATTACCAAACTTTTTACTTCGCAATGTGAGCGCCCTTTTTAATACATTACGGAACGCAATTGTCTGAAGATATTGGACTGCACCTGCCCCCAAAATACCGTTTTTCCATTTTTCCTATTTTTCCTGTATTTTTTTACAAGTTTGATCCCATCTTATATATTTTCTAAAATGAATACTAATTATATAAGAACAACTGAGGAGTATCGGTAAGGCGTGATAAATTTCTGGTTTTAGTTAGAATATTACCCTTAATTTCAGTTAGAATAGTGTATTAACTTGAGGTTACACTAGATTTCAGTATACATATATTCTTAATTGAAGAGCGAGCATACCTGAATTTCAAGTCATGCCTCCCTGAATTTCAAAAAGTCTGGACCTGAACTTCAGGAATCCAATTGCATTAATACACTTCTAATTTTGCAGTTAAAACAATTATTTTGTTTATTATGAAAGAACAACTCAAAAAAGATTTAACGATTGATTGTTGTAAAAAACTATGAATTTTCTGCAAGATCCTTTTTTCAGAATGCCTTTCTCCATATTACAGTAAAAAAACTAATTGAATACGTGTTATTTCGCCTTAATTCATTGTCAAGATCGAAGACAGATGCTGAAGAATGAGATACAGAACTCATTAAGATATATTTACAACGGATTCTATATTCCCAGCGCGTTAGTTCCTGTGCAGAATTTTCGAAAAGGCTCTAGTGAGGCCCTGACTAGTTTTTTCTATCTCGAGTCGGGCTCTAGTGGGCAAAGCTAGCCAGGGCCCCACCTAGAACGTAACGCTAATGCCACGGTGGCCCTACTAGATTTTCTAGTAGGGTTCTAGTGGTTTCAGCCCGCCTATAATTCACTTAAAGAGAAGGGCCTCTACGGCACTCCTACAGGGTACTGTCACGATACTGGAAGCCAGTACTTTTGTATTTCCAGTACCATTGTAGACGACTTCACAACTTTTTACAGTGACAGAACATGTAATTTTTTATGAGCATTTAAACCTAAACCTAAAATATCTACCTAGCTCCGAATAAAATATTCATTAGTACCCTAAATCAAGTTTTCGAGAATAAAGAGTTTAAATACACATAAAAACATTATTTTCACATACTGAAACTTTAAAAGCCTCAAAAAAAGACACAGATAGATTTGCCATACCTATACGAAGCATCGAATTCTTCATTAGAACCTGATAGGGTGCCCACCAGTTTGTTCTAAACTAAATATTTCGACAGGGGCCCCAACCATTTTTTTCTAGACTATATATTCTGATAGGGGCCCCATCAGAACCCAACTTCAAATAGAGAAAGATGGAGAACTTTCTGTACGAGTTATAACTTAAGAATTCGAGTGAATATGCAATTTTCAACCGAATTTGCGCTTGCAAATTCAGGCGAATCGGAGCTGACTTGAAATCTTGCGAATTAAAATAAATTGACGGCCACTGAAGATTATCCGTGCTGACGCAGTTAAATTAATTAGGTCCCCGAAATATTTTTTCTGAATTTGGGCGAGTATGATTTCTGCAGACTATATTACCTTTCACGAATTTACACGAACTGAAATCCTAGCGAATTCTTCTCAATTCGTCCCAATTAGTTTGTTTTTACGGGGATATATGTGTGTGTGTGTATGTATATAATACATTATAAATTATACATTTATTATATTGTGCGGGTGAAGATAAGAGATACCAGGTTTAGTATTAAGCGCCTCGTGTGTAAAACTTCAAAGTTTCCCACAGACTTGCCCTAGTTCCGCTACCATGAAAGACGCGCATTTAAAGATGCATCAAAGTACAACCTAACTACCCTACATCAAGCCCGAGACCGATGTGGCGTATACGCACGACGCGTGACTTAATTGCAGCTCAGAATATGCTTACTGTAGAGACGTCAGATTCCTTGATTATGGTGTTGTGGTTAGCAAGCGAATTCGCATTTTTTATAGTACTGATTGAAAATAGATTGAGAGAGAACAGTAAACCTAATTTCCACGCCTTGAAACTTTGATTCATAACATTTTTTCAGCGTGCCTATTTTTTGGGATATTTGAAAGTTTCAAGTTAAAAAAGCACCCTCTATATGCAGGGTGACTTTTTTATCTTGAAACTTTTAAATATCTCGAAAACTAAACTAAAGTCGAAAACAATTTATCGTATTTTTCGACCCGCTATTCCATTTAATTAAATTCAGCGGCCGTTCAAGAGTTTTATGCGTGACGCGTATAATACGCTAGCTAGAGGTTTTCACTAAGTGTTACCATGTACCTATTATATTTCCTTTTTGTACTTTTTTAATCTTCAATTACATAGAATTATAGAATAGAATAGAATAGAATAGAATAGAATTATATATATTTTAAAAATCATAACGATTACGTTTCGAAAACACAGAAGTTTCATTATAAAAAAAGTAAGAAAATTAATTCCATACCTGGCAATGGATCTTCAATTTTGAATTTATGCATTGGTAATCTGAATGCTGTACGAGCGCAGAGTGGGGTGAAATACAAAAACGTGGTTCAAAATAACGTTTGGAACGCAATTATGCATAGATTTTAGATTTTTTTTTACATAAGGACTAAATTCTTCAGAAGATGGTGGAAGTTGATTTTTTGTTTTTTCGTGTATTTAATTTTCATGTAAACACAAACAGTGAACACATTATCGATTGTTTTCATTTCATTTTTGATCTCCTAGGAAGAACTTTGCTTATACCTCTATAGTCACTTGGATTTAATTTACAGAGGTATAAGAAGGAAAAAAGTCGTTAACTTGTAAAGTTAATTGAAAATCATTGTAATGCTGATTCAGGTTCTTTATAATTTAAAATTAATTGTTAATAGTTACATTGCAGTACCCTCAATGTCCTTCAGTCTATCGGGACTTTCCGAACCATAAACAATCAGGGCCGTCTGAACCATTTCTGTTGAAGTTTCGCCTTAAAAAATATTTTTTGTTGTATTTTTGCTGCTTCGGTTGTATAATTAAAAGATTAAGAAGTAAAAATTAAAAAATTGTATGTACCGGTGAAAAAAATTACCGTCACCGACCATTTTTTACCGATTTTTTTAAACAGCATATTCCCTGGCAAGGTAGCAAGCTGAGCGCACGTATTTACGGAATTCGAGGAATTCATGAAATTCAAGAAATTCGAGGTATTCAAAGAATCAATGGAATTCATGGAATTCATGCAATTCAAGAAAATCGTGCAATTTAAGATCTTTGTGCAATTCAACGAATTCAAGGAATTCACGGAATTCATGGAATTCGTGAAAATCACGGAATTCCTAGAATTTGCAGAATTTATGAAACTCGTGGAATTCGTGGAGGTCACGGAATTCATGGAATCCGTGGAATTCAAAGAATTCAAATATGTCCTGCTTTTTTTTAACATCTCATGTGATCAGAAAGGATCCCCTGTGAGTGGTTAGAGAAGTAATATTGGTTAAACCCCTACCCCATCTAGTTACCGGGACTTCTAGTCGCTGGGACATCCAGTCGCCAGGCGTAGTTCCCAGCACTTTCACTCGCAGAAACCCTATGTTATAAATCATGAAAAAATAATCATGAGAGACTGAAAACTTTTAACACCAATATTCAAGATTTATAATACAAGTTTTGGACATTGTTTCCATTATACAGATATGCATAGGTGGTTCATAAAAATCTGTTTCTTTTCTTTTTTATTCTTTTAAATTCAAAATAAACACAGGGGTCGTTCACTAAAAAGTTCTATTTGCAGGAAATTCAGTACAAAGATTCATTAGGATGAGCAAATTCTAAATCGCTTAATTTGTTTTATCTCATGAAAAAGTGTCCGTTCTTCTTCCCCGCAGACCCGTGTTCGACTACCGCCAACACTGATTTCTTCTAACACGATTTTTTTCAGTGCAACTGTAATATCGATGGGTTCTACGAAGGAAAGGCTATCTTTTTCTTACTGTTAAGAATTAGGCTGACTTCATTTTGTATGAAATTTAGTAAACACTTAGAAGTATTAAAATAATTTACAATTTTGTAAAATTTCTTGTTTTGAAAGTTATAGGAGCCTAAATTACATTAAAAACTGTCATGTAAAATGCTGGAGTTTTGAATTCGTTGCAAATGTTTCTAAAAATAATGCGTTATTTATTCCTCCTGAAAACTTAGCTTTCCGCACGGAGAAAAAGATATCGCACAATGATATCGCAAAAACTCTATATTGCAAGAGTACACAATATGTTAACGTGCAATCAGGTCCTGGAACTTGCTGGATAGCGCTAGCATCGTAATTGTCACTACACCTCGAATAAAAATGGAGCGATTATACGATGAAAGATTATCCAGGCAAGGTTACAAATCGGAAATTATCTTCGATTCATGTGAAGTTTATCTGGCTAGGTTAATTTTTATTCCGGTGAATCTTTCACCTGGAATCGATGTAATTCATGCGAAATAGTTTTCTCAGTGCGACCACGGCATATTTTCCTATTTGAGATGGAAGCTTCTAATGTGTCCCCTAAGGGTTTACATTTTACTTACACCTTCTCTATTCCTTTACACACCCTCCACACACTTACTTGGTGGTGGAAGGGGGACCTACAGTTTAAGGTGGGTTCCGAACCACCGAGAGCAACAGCCTTAAGTACTTAGAGAAAACCTTTTTCTCTAGAGGTACCGGTCCCACGACTCTCCGCAGATGAACAACTCCCTTGCTAGGCTAGTGTTCACCGCATGGGCCACCGAGACTCTTCCAGAGTGCGAGGCGGGAATCGAACCCGCAAGCCGAAGGAGTGGGTCCAAAGCTATTGTGTTTTTGAAACTTTTTTATAAACTTCAGTGAAGCTATATGCTAATTCACTATTGTTTTATTGTAGAAATAAATATTATATACTCATAATAAAAGCAGTATACAATATTTAGATATTCCTGCCGACACAGTAAGTCCTGAATCATCGATATGGAAGTATATCAGTGTTGGGTAGTAACTTGTTACAAGTAACTGAGTTTTGATTTTTGCAGTAACCTGTAACTTAATTTTGGTTACTTTACAATTACTTTGTGTTTTTTGTATGGTCAATTCACATTTCTTTTCTAATAAAAAAGGAAGAGGTTAAACACTCGGATTTAAAGGTCGCGCGGTTGTAGAACCTTCGGGTTTCCATATTCTTGGGTCAATCAAAAATCTGTACGGCAATGACTCTACTACTCAAACTATACTATGATCCCTGAGAGAAGATCCTCTAGAAAGACCAATTTTGGTTTTCTTCGCGCAGCCGATTGTTCAATTTGTCAAGAAGAAGGCATTTGTTGAGATTTTTCAGCCAATCTGAGTGAACCTCTTCAAATTCATCAGAAACTATTTTCTTTGATTGATTCACGATACTGGCTTTATGTTTTCTACTACTTGTTTGTTTGCTTACCAAACTCAGTGTGGACAAGGTTACCCCAGCAGGTGTCTTTGATCCACAGCAGGTCAAAGTAAGGAAATGTACAGAATTTAAACTTTGCAATTAGCGATTTAAAAATAGCATAATCCACATCTATCGAATTTTTCCGATACCAATGATACATTGCTTGTCAGAATTATTACTTATTAATTTTTAACTTTTTAATTACAAAAAGAGCAACTGAGTCAAAAACTCAAGTGGCTACCGTAGACCCCTGTAACTCGAGCCCTACGCGCGGTGAGGTCCTTTTTTATAGCTAACATCTCGTAAAAGTCATTCAAACTATTTTGGAAAGAAACTCAACGAAAATAATAAATATTAAATTAAGACCAAGGGACTAATAAGAAGAGAACTTAATAAACTACGTGTGAAAAAAAACGGGTAAGGACACTCCTCCATCCAGAAACACCAACCCATATGCGCGCCTAGAGGATCTTCTCTCGGGGAACAGAGTGTAGAAGACTAGAGACAAAAGGACTAAAATTAAAATTATTTCTTGAAAAAAAGATCCTACTCCATTTTCACTCCATTGGAATCAAACCACAAAACTTCTGATTTCCGGTCAGGTGCTTTTTCAATTAAGCTATTAGAGACGTTAAGCATTTTTCTGTTATTGAAGATTCTTAACTTGATCGATATTGTATAGATTTTCTGCCTTCATGGTTTGGACGGTTGATCTACTGTCGGAAAGGTACAATCTCTGATGATATAGCAGATACAGTCTGTCAAGTTAAAGCGTGGGTAACTTTTTTGGTAAAATATTTTATTTAAACGCATGTTTCTACATGGAATTACATTTGTCAAGGTGTCGAGC
>NC_046660.1:115518009-115533718 GCF_010883055.1 Belonocnema kinseyi | reverse complement strand
AGGGAGCTCTTCTTAATATTTTGACACCAAAATCATGTCGATACACCTTACCGACTGCGAGTAAAGCCACCCACGCTTTAACTTGACAGACTGTAAATTTAAAAATTATGAAATAATTACTTGTACCATTAACACCTAGCTAAAAATTAGCGTTATGCTCTTGAATTAAGAGTTCTTATTCTGATCCCTCTAATATCTTAATTGGAAAAGCACCTGACCGGAAATCAGAAGTTTTGTGATTCGATTCCCAATGGAGTGAAGATTGAATAGGATCTTTTTTTCAAGAAATAATTTTAATTTTAATTGAAAAATATTATTTTCCATCTAGTCTTATTAAGAGGTTAAGCATTTTTCTGTTATTGAAGATTCTTAACTTGATCGATATTGTGTAGATTTTCTGCCTTCATGGTTTGGAGGGTTGATCTACTGTCGGTAAGGTACAATATGAAATTATGAAACAAAAGGACTAACTCCGTTGGAGGGGGTGAGTTAAAAAGCGTAGCCAGCTAGGAATCGAAATCGCACTGCTGTCTCACTTGACGAAATATCTGTCTAGTTTGTTATTTACTAAACCAATCCCTGTTTTTTAAAATAATATTTTGATAATTTATTAATATTTTTAGTATGATAATATATGATAATATAATACTTTAACTAGTTATTAAAAAAAAAAACTTACCCAACACTGATTTATATGTATGCTCCAAACATGAAGTTGTTTCTATCTGAATATACAAATAGGATTTTTTTAACATTTTGCAAATTGCCTACTTCCATATGGATTTATATATATTGTCCTAACATGTAATCTATATAAAATTGAAAACAGGAGTTGAAGTGGTTTCTACATGGATTTTATAAGTGGGACTGTTCTGACGGCGCGCAAAGTACCTACACTCTGTTCCCTGAGAGAAGATCCTCTAGGGGCGCATATGGGTTGGTGTTTCTGGATGGAGGAGTGTCCTTACCCGTTTTTTCACACGTAGTTTATTAAGTTCCCTTCTCATTGGTCCGTTGGTCTTAATTTAATATTTTTTACTTTCGTTGAGTTTCTTTCTAACATATTTTGAATGACTTTTACGAGATGTTAGCTATAAAAGAAAAGGATCTCACCGCGCGTAGGTCAGTCGCTCTTCTTTGCAATTAAAAAGTTAAGAATTAATAATTAATAATTCTGCAATCCCCGACTTGAAAGTGATATATTCAGAATGTTCGAATTATTCCGATTCCAACGATATGTAATTTGTCTATAAAGTTTGAAAATTGGGGAAGTAAGCTATATCAAATTGAATATTGAGCTAAAGTTTCTGCGATTAAACTTCTTCAAATTTTCAACTTTCCTAGGCAAGCAATGTATCATTGGAATCGGAAAAATTCGTAGATGCGGATTATGCTATTTTCAAGCACGGGGGTCAGCGTTCGCAGATGATAAGGTTTTTATGGCAGAGTCTATCGAAGACTTACAAAGAATTTTGAATAAACTAGATGCAAGCATGAAGAGCATGGGCCTCAAAATTCACGCAAATAAAACAAAAACTATGGTGTTCGAAGAAAAGAGTGAGAAAACACTATGCAATATTCTATTAAATGATGAAAGAATTGAACAAGTTGATAAGCTCGTATATCTTGGTAGCTTATTTACTAAGGACGGGAATATAGATGAGGAATTAGATAGACGAATAAATGAAGGTAAGAAGGTTATTGATAGAGCAGGTCCCCTTATCAGAAGTAAAAATATATCAAATAAAGCTAAAATGGCAATACATAATTCCATATTTGTACCGACAGTACTATACGGTAGCGAGACATGGACTTATCAAGAAAAAGATAAGAGTAAAATTAACGCAATTGACATGAGAGTCGTGCGCTTAATATGCGGGAAAACCCTGATGGACAAAGTAAGTAACGAGACAATTCTAAAAGAATGTGGTGCAGAAGAGACACTAGTAGACACATGGGAAAGAAATCGGTTAAGATGGTTCGGACATGTTGAGAAAATGCCAAATGAATGACTAACGAAACAAGTGTATCAAGGTAAAGTAAATGGCCCCGTGCCCAGAGGTAGACCGCGGAAAGAATGGTTAGAATGTGTGGATGAGAGCCTAGCTAGAAGAGACATAAGAAGTCACAGAAACACGAGAGCCTGCATAAAAAAATGCATGGACATAAAAGAAGCTAGAGAAGTATGCCAGGACAGGAAAGTATGGCGGCAAATAGTTAATAAAAAGAGTGTCAGTAGAGTGAATGAAGCCTGAAACAAAAGACCTTGGCCACTCAAGGACCCAAGTTGGGAACCTTACATAACGACTTCGTGAGGTTCTTCGCTTGGGGTGATTGCTAGAGAGATTGATTAGCAACCTGGGTCGGAACAGTGTTACGGAACGAACGTGTTATTTACTTAAATAGCACGAGAATTCTGGATCAATCTGAACATTTTCTATCCCTTCCACACACTACCCCTTTCCCCTACCGAATGAGTCACGCCTACCCCGAAAAGGAAATGGCTTAATGGTGTAATAATAATAATAATAACTGCAAAGTTTAAATTCTGTATATTTCCTTACTTTGACCTGCTGTGGACCAAAGACCCCTGCTGGGGTAACCTTGTCCACACTGAGTTTGTTAAGCAGACAGAAAAGTAGTCGAAAACATAAAGCCAGTGTCGCAAATCAATCAAAGAAAATAGTTTCTGATAAATTTGAAGAGTTTCACTCAAATTGGCTGAAACATCTCAACAAATCCCTTCTTCTTGACAAATTGAACAATGGGCTGTGCGAAGAAAACCAAAATTGGTCGATAGAGGATCTTCTCTCAGGGAACAGAGTATACTTCTATATGGATCTATATGGACCCTCCCAATACGTACTCTATGCGTGAAACTGCAAAAATAACATGACGTGGTTTCCATATGGATGTGCAAATAGGATTTTTTCAACATCGTTATAATTCCCTACTTCTATATGGTTTTATATGTATTCTTCTGATATTTAATCTATATGAAATTACAAACAGAACATAAAGTGGTTCCTATATGCATTTTATAAGTGGCACAAAGAAGAATCAAGAAGATCAAAAGGACATTTTTCAGTCAGAACATTTCAAAAGTGTCGCGAAACGGAACAGCGTCATGATTAGGTATTTTAAGTTGTGACGTTGCTATCAATGTGTCTGCAAGCTGTTGGCCAAACAATGATACCAATGCCACCGAGTAAGACTTAAATTTTTTAATTACTTAGAAAAAATGAATTTTTACAATAGGTGTATTTTGAATATATTTTGTAAAATAGAAAATAATATCTGAATACATTTATGGCAAAAATTATTTTTGTTTGAACACCCTTGAAAATGCGCCATTGCATGCACGTGAAGCAGGCGTAATATGGCAACTTCCAGCCCAGTGGCCTTCGCACATGCGCACTTCGCCGCCGGGCCAACATAAAACCTTACGCCCGCTATACATGCACTGAATCACGCAAGTGGAACGCCCGGCAGAATTGGTAACATTATATGATGTAAATTGAAGTGCTTTTCTAATGCTTTCATCATAAAATATGTACAAAAGGGAGAGGGGAAAGGAGAAAATATTAAAGGGAAAAGGGGGAAACGGAAAAAGAAAAGTGGAAAATGGGAAAATGAGGGGAAGGTTAAAAAGTGAAAGGTTAACACAGAGAGGAAAAAGGAAAGAGGGAAACAGTAAAAGGAAATAGTGAAAAGGAAATGAGAAACCAGAAAGGGTGAAACGGAAAGGAAAAGGGAAAAGAAAAGTATAGGAAAAAGAACAAGGATAAAAGAAACCGTTTCCCTTCCGCTTTACTCTTTTCTCATGTTCCCCTTGCATCCCCCCCTTTCTCAACCCCCTTCACCGTTTTCCTTTCCCCTTTTCTTCTTCCCATTCCTATTTACCGTTTCTTCTTTCCCTTTCCACCATTCCCTCTTTCTCCCTATATTCATTTCCCCGTTCCCTTTACCCTTTTTCTTATTCTCCACGTTTTCCTTTTATTTTTCCATTTTCCCATTTCCGTATAATAACCATCTCAGTGGGTATTAGTAATGCCATATAAAACCACATAGACCCAGAAGACTATGAGAATCAATGAGGCATTCCCAGAAAAGAAATAAATTTACCAACAGAAGCATATAGAAACTATTTCAGTGGCTGTTGGTAATTCCATATATGGCCGCATAGAACCAGAAGTCTATGAAAATCAATGTAACAATCACCGAAACGAAGTAAAGATACCAGCAGAAGCATATAGAAACCATCTCAGTGACTGTTAATAATTCCATATAGAGCCATATACACCCAAACGAGTTCTATAGGCATCTATATGCACTGCACCTTGACAAAAGGCAATACTTTGCGTATTGAGCTTTCTTCTATATGGTTCTATAAGTTCTTTTATGGAGGTAAAGAACGTTACTCGTACAGAGATTTTGAATCACTGAAATCTATTAGGTAGATTCGTTATTCGTTATAAAAGGAATAAGAACTTACCTCTCCCGTAGCAGCTGAGATGTATATGCGACATTTGCAACCATTGTTTCTCTGATCACACCTCCAAAATGTGTTTGTCCCATCAGCACTTGATTTGTCAGAAACGAACTGATGTCCTTGAAAATGGAATTTTTCACGATTTTGCTGGGATCAAATAATATTCTCCATTCTTTCCACATCTATTTGATGCACTGCACTATACTTTTCACTTAACAGTCGAAACGTAAATGTTGCAGACGAGCACCCTAATGCGCCTTTTATTCATAATTGGTCAGAAATGGTCAAATTTGTAAGGATATACATATTTGGAAAGGTTCACCGGCAAAAATTCGGTTTAGTTTACAGTGGCAAAGGTAATTATAAGCTCTATAACCCAGTAATAAGCGTTGAACTGGTATTCTTACGAATACGCGATTTTTCCTCCATCTAAAAATCGCCCAACGGGAACAGAAAAAGTGCAAATCCTACTCCTATCAATCGACTTAATAAAATTTAACGAAAAAATTTATTCAACCTATTTTTCATTACAAAATCTGTTGATAACTTATAAATTCATAAAGTATTCAAATTAATAACCATTCATATTTTGAAAATTTATTTAAACATGTTAAAAAATACACTTAAGAAATCTATTTAAATGTGTGAATTAAAATACGTTCAACTCTTGAGAAGCGAACGTGAATTGATCAAGATAAAATTTTTAAACTTATATTCCACATAAAGGAATTAAAACAATTTATTACACATATTACCGGGAATGGTTATTTTCAAGTACAGCGGTCCCACAATATCACAGAAAAAACGAAAGATAAAGTTCACATCGATTCCAGGTGAAAGATTCACCGTAACAAAAATTAACCTTGTCTGATAAACTTTACATGAATCGAAGATAATTTTCGATTTTTAACCTTGCCTGGATAATCTTTCGCCTTATAATCACTCCATTTTTATTCGAGAATAGCGAAGATTGCGACGCCAACGCTATCTATCGTCGTTTAACTTCATTAAATTGCAGAGAACTGGGGATTCCCATCTATCAGATGCTTTTTGCGCTTTTTGCTCAATGGTATTAAGTAAGTTTTAATTCCTCTACAATTGTTTTTTCTGTGTCGTTTTAAATCTGGTGTCCCGATTTATAGCTCCAATTCACTCATACCAAGTAATTAGAAGACTAACCCTAAAATCATACAATACGATTCCAGAGCACGAATAAGGATTCAATATGTTTGCTTATTGTCTGATATCATTATTCCAGGATAAATGCCTAACAATATAACCCTTTAAAGTATAGATACATTAGCAACTTTTTTACATATACTTCGCAACAAAAATTAAATTGTGCACGATTATGCGAACATTCCAAAATTATGTGAGATAAACGAAAGTGCGCCTTTTTGATGCTACTATAAACTCATTATATTTGGAATGAACACTTTACATAACATGGAAGTGCAAATTAAACTGTATAAAATAGCAGTTACACTTTTTTCTCTTCTATTTATGCAGATTACTGTTTAATAACATTTTAGTGGGGAAGAAACCATTAAAAAAACCTTCCCTGATAGAAATTTTTTATTAGAATGTACAACATTTCTACAACTTCAATTATTTGTAAAAAATGTACTTTTTGTACAAAAATGTACAAAATTTAACAATAAAACATATCAATAAATACGAATAGCTAACTTTTCTGTGTCTTCTCTTATAGAAATGAAAAAAAATTAACAATAAAATATCACAATTAAAAATCATTACAAGGAATACAAGATTTCCTAAAAGTTCAAATAATGGAAAACCTATCGTGTCGAATGAAGAGTTAAAGACTCCCTTGTTACCAGGCCAAGAGGATGTGAAAAATACAAACTTAATTGTCAATTCGATGTTTGATAATATCAATACGCTAAAGAACTCTAACGAAAAAGTAATTGGAGAGCTCCAAGTCTACAAAACAAAATGCTTGCTCCTGGAAGAAAAAAGCGAATCTTTGGAAAAACAATTAAGCTTGCTGGAGAAAAAGATTGAATATCTGGTTGGCAGAGAAAGAGAAAAAAACATTATCCTTTTCAACGTAGGGGATAATCAGAATAGTAACACGAATATCTACGAAACTTCCAACAAAATCTTCCAACAAGCAGAAATCAATATACCGCTTGATTGCTTAGAGAAAAGGTAAATTGCACCTGGGTGAGGTGTCTAGAACGGTAACTCTGGGATACCGTGTGACCTCTCAGAGTACGTAGCCTTATCCTTGCATGCAGGGCTCTACAAAGATGGACGAACCCCTTTCCCTGGCTTCTCTTGGGAACAACAATGACAACACCAAACATAGTTGTAGTAAGTGCGGTTCAAAACAACAGAACGCGCAGGGTCGGCTAACAATACCGACCACTCTAGATCCCCTGAACGGGGTTACATAGCACGACTGCATGCGCTGTGGTGCGAGAAACACCCAGAGCTATCGCACTTTTCGCATCAGCGTCCGCGAAACCATGCCGAACAACTCCAAAAAAGGCGCTATGTAAACGGAATGCCTGCTCTACCGCAGCCAGAAGAAGCCGGTAACACAGAAGGAGAGGCGACACTAAGACCAACCGTGGGCAGGCATCCGATAGAGGAAGAGCAATGCTTTATAATCCGGAGAAACATCAACACTCTTGTTTTTCTGAAGCCTAAAGATGTGTCTGAAATGGATGACGAGCTTCGTAGACATTTTTCCTAAGAATGCGACCTCTGGACTATAAATTGTTGTGTGTATAATGCAGCCAGAGCTTTGGCCGATGCGAACCGTAGTAAAAACCAACGGTTAATAATAAGACCAGAAGACGAATGCATCAATTCGCCATAAATATAGACTGGGGATGACAGTACGCATCCCGCATTCAGTGTGTGATTGACTACATCACATCTGGCAGGAGTTTTACCGCCAAGGTTCGAAAGTTTTCGCGCAAACTCCAGACCCGTTATCATACACTTAACAAGTTAAAGCTGCTGACCATCATGTACCATATTTTTGAGAGAATACGGATACTATCTGAAGATAAGAAAAGTTTAGAACAGAGAGAGAGGTGGGTCAGAGGAAATCAACCGTTTCTTTCTGACCCATCTCGACTCTTCCAAGACCCTCCAGTTACTGTCGACCACCCGTCCAAACCAAAAGAGGTCGAAGTACTTTGGAGAGAAGTCTACGAAGTACAGCATAGACTGGACGTAGACTCAGAGAACATAAATAGCTTCATGGAGCTGTGGATTGATTACCGGAAAGCTTTCGATTCGACCTCCCATAGACTTATTATCTGTATCTTAGAAAGCTTAAACGTTCATCCTCAAATCGTGAAATGCATAGAGAGATTGATGCCGCTTTGGAAAACCAGATTTACTATCTCATCTGGAAAAAATCATGTGACAACTAACAAAGTCACATTTCAGAGAGGTGTCTTGCAAGGCGACGCCATGAGCCCTCTCCTCTTTTGCCTTACATTATTGCCATTATCTCTAGCACTTTGCCATTCCGATGATTTTGCCGCAAACCTGCAGATCGAAAGTACAAGGTCACTCATGTATTTTACATGGGCGATATTAAGATCTTTGCTAAAAACAAAGCGCAACTACATGTAGCTCTAGGGATTGTCGAACGATATATTAAGGAAATAGAAATGTAATTTGGGTTAGACAAATGCGCCAAGGTTCATTTGAAGCGAGGAAATCTTACTGACATCCTTGAAGACCCTGAGCTCGTCGATAGAAGCGCTATGTGACACCTATGCACTGAAGAGACTTATACATACCTGAGTGTGCCACGGAGCCACATTCAGGATGTGGCAGCTATAGAGGATACTCTCCGAAGCGGATACAAACCTCTCATCCGGCAGATTTGGTCTTCCGGACTGTCGACGAGGAACAAAGTATCTGCAACGAACATGCTTGCCGTCCCAGTAGTGCTCTATTTATTTGGAGTGGTTTCATTGACGAAAAACGAGCTCAGATCTCTTGATATCGGGACAGGAAAGATTATGCACATTAACAAAAGCATTTATCTTTAATCTTGTGTTCCGCGACTCTACATCTCACGCTGTCAAGGTGGTCGCGGAATATTCAATCTTAAATGTCTTCACAACAGGATTATTCTGGGTACAGCACATAGAGTCGCAAATGGAAGAGACTCTCTTCTTAAGATGGTCAGGAAGCACAAAGAAGTGGGAAAAAGAGCGTTTCTGCACAAAGTAGCGGAGGAGGCTGCTGAAGCACTCGGATTTAACTTCAGCATTAGGGATGAGCAAAATGCATCAAATCTTATCTATCTCGAGTACTCACTCCTGAAAGCCCGGATCAAGAAAGCACAAGAGAAAAACCTCCATGGACAGCTCCTCGATAAGAGGGTGCATGACATATTCCACAGAAATGTGAAGGATCAGTCAATGTCGTGTGAGCTAACTTTTGCTTTCCTTAAGTCTCCCGTATTGACGTCTGGCACAGAGGGTTTCATTTTGGCATGCCAAGATGGTGTCATTTCCACCTTAACATACCGCTGATCTCACGATCGTGAGACGTGGTTATAGCTGAAATTTTACCCCGATTTCGCTGAGACCGGGTGCAGTTTTTCAGATTAGCACATTAGACCGGTCAGTATTCGTGCGCGATTGCTGCGGAAGTTTAATAGGGTACCCTCGAAAGTAAAAGTTTAAATTTGACTAAGAAAACGTTGCCTATCCACTTTTTGTGCTACATGATTTCTACAACATTATTTGTAAAAAATGTACTTTTTGTACAAAAATGTACAAAATTTAACAATAAAACATATCAATAAATACGAATAGCTAACTTTTCCGTGTCTTCTCTTATAGAAATGAAAAAAAAATTAACAATAAAATATCACAATTAAAAATCATTACAAGGAATACAAGATTTCCTAAAAGTTCAAATAATGGAAAACCTATCAAATGTAAAATGTATTTTTGAAATAGAAAAAAAAAATTTTGTAATGTGTTTGTTTTTCAAAACATGCATTTAAATTTTTATTTTCAAACATACAAACAAAATTTAACGATATCGTTATAATAAACTTAAATTACATGAGAAAAGCTTTCCAAACCCCTATTATAGATGTCCAATCGGATCATTCTTAAAGAAGTTACACTAACGTGGATGTGAAGAAACGGATGAAAAAGTGGAAACTTGAGGCCCCTGTATACTGACAACTGGTTAATTAATTAATCTACGGTTTTATGAATTCATTTAAGTCCACTAGATTTTTCAGGCTTTCCTCCTACATGACGTTTCATAAATATAAAATTTTGATGAATAAAAATTAACTTTTCACTTCTTTGGGCGTCATGTATTATGATCTCCATTAATATACTTGTGAACGTCTGTATGCCAATTTCTACATGTCTCTACTGTCCAGAAATATTGCTGTTTTTCAATATATGCTTCTTTCTGTGCCTTTTCATGCGCACACTGTACAACTTGCAATATTTTTTCTGGATCAATATTCATATCATTATTTTCTTTCAGTTATTACTTCGTTCACCTTTTTCTTCTGTGCCATTCCTAAGACAAAATTTTATGAACATTATCTTTATAATTTTAATATTATATTAAGTTATTAAATAAATTTTCTTAGTTGTCAAGTGCTTAAACGTTCGCTATTTGTCGACTACCAGGTTCTGATAGAGTTTCATCCATTTCGTTGAATATATACAAGGCCGTAACTAGGGGCGGGGGTTAACCAGGGTTTGACTTCCTTCACCCAATACTGGAAACATGTAGAATTACTGTACATAATAGTAATAGACTTTTCTGAGGATGCGCAAGTGTTCCTCTTGAAATCCTATTCTGAGACAAATTTCTGGCTGTGGCCATGGATAGTATGAATAAATCCTTAATTATATATTTTACATTACACTGATAACTATGAGAACCTAAATATTATTTAATATTCCAGGACGTTTGGTTTTCGAAGGACTAGTCACTGGGACTAGATTGCTTAAACAATTAATATTTGTTTTGACTTTTTATCAGTAAATAGTAAAAAGTTACTATTTTACGAGATAAATGATATAGTTGATTAATGTTATTAATAATAATTTTGATTTAACCTATTTTGAAATTGTGAAACGATTTATGTTTTCATAATTTTTTTCCACTAAATCGTGAAAAGGTTCTATTTTCTTTAATTAATGATACAATTAACGAATTTTAAGACTAATATTTTTTTAAGGATATTTGGAAATTATTTAAACATTTTTCATTTTTTGAAACAATTTTTTACTGGCAAATCGTGAAAATGTATTATTTTCTGGGATTAATAAGGCAGCAAATTGATGTTGAGAGTCATATTATGTTTGAAAGACAGTTTGTAATTATTAAAAAAATTAAAATCAGCTTATTCTTTTCATAGGAAAAATGGGGAGAATTCTAGTTTTTTCGATTCTCTTACGCTAGATCACTTATTAATCATTATTTTTTTATCCTAACGAAATCGTTATAAAAAATAATTATTCACAACGTAACTGTAAAAAAATTATTATTGTTTGAAAAATTAGGGTATAAGCTATTAGATGAGAAAATTCTGAATAATAAGCCACATAGTATAAAGATATTCGACAAAACTAGAATTTTGCCCAACTTTCCTATAAAAAGGCGCAAGTGAATGATTATAATCAATTATTTGAATCATTTCAAACATTCTTCCATAAAAAATATCACCCGTAACATTCATTAGCTATATTATTCTAGAAAAGAGACCCTTTTTAAGATTTATAGGCGGAACAAATGGTTTAAACACATGAAGATTGTTTAAATAATTGATAAATATAGTTTAAAAATATATATCTTGTAACATTCGTCAATTGTGTCATTATTTCTAGAAAATAAAAAAGTTTCGCGATTTACAGGGAAAATATTGTTTGAACCAATTTTTTTTATAATTAAGAAATTGGTTAAATAATAAATACTACTTTTGACATTAATTAACTATGTCATTCATCTCATAAAATAAACACTTTTTTCGATTGACAGGGAGGAAAGATTTTCTTAACAAATAATAACTGTGTAAACAATTCAAATTCGTTTAAAAATACTTCAAAACATCTCGCTTATCGAATATAAATAACCCTTTCTAAAAAAATCCAAAAAACACCGCCCTTGGCTTCAATTATACATAAAAATGCGATTTTGTATATTTTTCTTTTTGTATTTTTCGGACACACTACAAGGGATACGCCCCCCCCCCCTCCTCACGTCAAAGTTAAAATTTATTGAATGCAAATCTTTCCTTGAACATTCCATAAGAAGTAAATGAATTTTAATTTACAAAAAGTTAATAACATAGTGATGCATAAGTATAGGAGAATTGATTCATTCTTCAACACTTTCTCACTTTTATCTATTCCGCGGTGTTTGAATGTATGTAAGTTCTCGAAGCGAGGATCAGCTAGGCGAGGGTCAGAAATTAAATCATTTAGACCTTCATGTCACTAATATTGGTTTTTATTTAAGAAAAAACATGTTTGTTCGTGGATTCTATAAATATTTAGCGTAGTAAGTGGTGAAGGTTATGTATTAACGCGTGACATGACATTCGAGAGAGTTAATAGGCCAGTCAGCGAAGGATTTTAAATGAAAATAATTTATAGAAATGAACCTAGTTGTCAGGAAGCCTCCTTAGGGGGTCTTGAGACACCCCCCAAAATTCAGTAAATTGGGGGGGTGGCACGAGCCGCCATCTTCCAATATGGCGGATTATTTCATGTTTTTGAATTTTCCTTGGAAACGGCTGTTTTTAGAGCAAAAGTAGTTATATAATAAAACACTCTAAATTTTCTTCCGAGTAAAAAAGGTTATATAAAATATTGCCATAACGTGAACAGTTTGCCCGGAAAATTAAAAATTTTGAACACTTTTCCTTAAAAAAAATTGGAAACGGCTGTTTTTAGAGCAAAAATAGTTATATAATAAAACACTCTAAGTTTTTTTCTGAGTAAAAAGGTTATATAAAATATTGTCATAAAGTGAATAGTTTCCCCGAAAAATTAAAAAGATTCAAAATTTTTGGAAGTTCATTATTTTTGCATTTATGAGCAATTGCCTCAGTGAAAACGAGAGCAGTTTATTGTTTCGAGCTTGGCTAAAGGTAAGCTACCGTGCAATATCAATAATTTCGTTGTAGCTATATTATTTATTTAATACTGAAAATTATTTTAATCATTTTCAACGCTTAATTTGAAGAAGTTGCTTTCATTTCTCGAAGTAGAGACTTTGTCATTTACCTTCCTTATGTCTTAACAACGCATCCGCAAATTTTCGAAATTTTAAATTAATTTTTTGATATTAAAAACCGCCTTTTTCAGAACCTGTGTCAAAACTCTTAGAAAATCCGAGTTGAGCCTGGGGGGAGGGGGGGGGGTGAAGTAATAACGATGTATTTACTGCAGGCCCACTTTTTTCATCAAACGGTAGAAAACATAATACACCCATCGTAAATAATCTCAACTCCTTCCATATGCCTCGGACCCTTCGAACTGCATTTCCCAGGGCATGAATCGACCACAGGCGACTATCGGCGTGCCTCTTCCGCCAAAGCAAATACACGAGGGCAAGCTAGACTCTAGCTTGCGATTCCGAAACTTTTTATGCACTTTCTGGGGAGCGACAGGCGCCCAACGCTCAAATTTTTTCACAATACTGGAACTCAAGTGAGACACTGGACGCTAGTCGTTCGTGCTCGGTTGCTTGCTTCGCTGACCTTTTCATTGTTAGAGAATTAGAGCCGGTTGAGAAAAATGAAAAGTTGGTTAAAAATTAATCAATAGAATTTCAATAAGTTCCGTTAGATTTGTTAGATTATCAAATAAACGTTAAAAAAAGGTAGAAGAAGATCGGATAATAACTTCAAGAGTTATCGCACTTTTGTTGCAGTCACAAGATTTGTAAACATTTCATTTATTAGTTCGGATATTAACCGATTTTCAAAAACTTTGTTTTCATTTTATTTAAATTATATCACGGCCCGGCCCGGGGTGGCATCCCTCTGCCGGCGGCAGCCTCATCGGCCGGCGGCACTAGTTTGGGATTCGCTGCTAGAGAGTAACGGGCTTCTTAGTACAGTCAAGCACAGTAATTTCTATTCTTTTAAGAGAACCTTTCTTCTCCCGCTAACATTTCACGTCTATTAAACGCGTTTTTTGTATCAGAAAAAAATCATATCATTACTGATTTTTGCATGAAGCATTCCAAAGGTGCTCCAATGATCGTATCAAAATTCAGTAATGATCAGATTAAAATTAAGCTTGTAATCAAGCTCTGAAGTGAATTTAAACCTTTTGTTCGACATGCCTCCAAAATACTTCTGGCTTCACATCTACTGTTGTTTATATAGAAAGTCATTTGTAAAATAATAATTTGGAAGACAATCTAACAAGAACAGAAACTTATTAACATTCCATGAAATAATTAAGACTAATACTTCAAGGGGAAGATAATAAAATAACCATTTTTGTATCTCCATTCTTCTCCCGCTAACATTTCACGTCTATCAAACGCGTTTTTTGTATCAGAAAAAAATCATATCATTACTGATTTTTGCATGAAGCATTCCAAAGGTGCTCCAATGATCGTATCAAAATTCAGTAATGATGGGATTAAAATTAAGCTTGTAATCAAGCTCTGAAGTGAATTTAAACCTTTTGTTCGACATGCCTCCAAAATACTTCTGGCTTCACATCTACTGTTGTTTATATAGAAAGTCATTTGTAAAATAATAATTTCGAAGAAAATCTAAGAAGAACAAAAAATTATTAACATTTCATGAAATAATTCAGATTAATAGTTCAAGGAGATGATAATAAAATAACCATTTTTGTATCTCCATTCTTCTGTTGCTAACACACGCAAAGAAAGGTTCGGTTGCGGCAACCATAAGTTGGGTTGTTCCAACCGAACTGTCGGGTTGCCTATGGACTGACCATACCCATGGGTTGCTGTAACCGAACTAGTTCGGTTGTACCAAGTTTGGTCACCTTAACCGAACTGTTCAGTTACACCAATTGAAATGTTCGGTTACACCCACTGAACTGTTCGGTTACATCAGTTAATTCCCCCTGCCCCACATTCTATGGAAATGGATGGTGGCTTAAAGGAATTAAACAATAAATACTAAAATAAAATAATTATACAAGTATATATAGTTAATTTCTAAGTCCTGATTGTACAAATCCTGAATCTTAATTAGAAAAAATAATGAATTCTACATATATTTACAGCATCTGCTTGCGACCAATTTCAAAAAAATTAAGCAAACCTGACCTTTAGAATTGTAAAAAATTGTCTTTACAATTACTAAAATTTACTAAAAATTACTAAAATTTTTCACTACAGAATTGAATTTTTAACAAAATAATTTCATTTTTATCAAAGTAGTTAAATGTTTAACCAAATAGATGTATTTTTAACCTACAAACATGAATTCTCAACAATAAATGGAATAGAAGATTAATTATCTGCCAAAAAGACGAATTTTCAACAAACTACATAAATTTTCTAACAAATAGTTCAATTTTCAAGTAAAAAGGATAAATTTGGAATTACATATGGGTTAGTTAAACTTTAAAAAAAAAAGATGAATTCACAACGAAAAATTAATTACTGAATATTTCACACAAACAATGAAGTTGATGAAGAAATGCAGAAGTCATCAAAATGAAAAATTAACAATATTTTCTGTCAAAAGTGAATAGAAAGTCTGCCTTTTCATGCTTGCAAACGGAAATAAATTTTTAATTAATCTTGTGCGGAGTCACAAAAACCTGAAACTTACATTCGATATTAGGATAGGTACATTTGAAATGTCCTGCTTCCACCGCTTATACTCCTTTAAGAATTTGGAGTACGGTCCCAATTTAGGGAACAACTCCGAAATTTTTTTTTCTGCCAGGAACTGGAAACAGTCGTTGTCTATCTGCTCCTCTGTGTAGAAATGCGACTAGAAAGGAAAGAAAGAAAAAAATAAAAGGTCTAGCGTTGGCACCCCAGTCCGCTATATCTTGAATATGCGATATGATTTTCACTAAGAGTATAGTTTTGGGATAACCCTTTAGAATAATTCTTTCTAAACATAACATATACGAGGGTGGATTGATAAGTTTCCGGCCTGACCAAGAAAAACAACGTTTTTAAGAATTTTTTTTTTTTATTTCTCAACATAATCTCCTCCAAGGC
>NC_046660.1:115512756-115517909 GCF_010883055.1 Belonocnema kinseyi | reverse complement strand
AGGGAGCTCTTCTTAATATTTTGACACCAAAATCATGTCGATACACCTTACCGACTGCGAGTAAAGCCACCCACGCTTTAACTTGACAGACTGTATCTTTCGGATTAGCCGATCGTACCTCATAGCTGAGCGCTCATAGTGTGAATCGAAGAACTTCGTGTTTCCTGCTAAAATGATCAAAATTCATATACAAATACGTGTGTTTGAAAAAGAAACGAAAAACCTATAGATATTTTTAGATTTAATTTAATCTTAGGGCTTTTAATTTAATTTAATTTAATTTTAAGGCTATACTAAAGTGTAATATCGGTTTTAACGTATTGTATAATTAAATTTCTATGAGTGTATGCGGCCCCCTTTATACTCATCTCCAAATTGTGTAGTTATTAAATAAATAATTAATTTTTTTGGTAAATGTTTTTGGTTTAATCAAGTTCAAAGTCACCTTGTCCACATTGTAAATATGTTCCTCTTTATTTTGTCAGCGATTAGACAGTATATTTCTTGTTGGAATATCTGCCGCTTTTAACCCATTTAGTAAATAATAGTCCGTAAATTTATACTAGCCCAGGCAATCTTCACTTTCTACATTTGCTACCACTTATGTCCTATCTGTGATGATTTATATTTTTATAGATGGAAAACTTTTCTTTATGCTCCATTGCTATGGCTCTGTAAATCCTCTTCAGCTGAAACCCATTCTGAAACCCATCGAATTAAAATTAGGGCCTATCAACTCCATCAACCAATTCCATCACTTCTAATCGGTGGAAGCTCCCAAGGCTTATACTTCGACGGGAACTTAGAGCGTTGTTGAAAAATGAGTGATCCGATATAATAGAACCGTCGCAGAATACACTTATAGGCCAGTCAACGAAGCTGAATGAGGAGGCTTAAATGGAAATAATTTATAACAATGAACTAAGTTGTCCGGAAGCTTCCTTAGGGGGCTTGAAATACCCCCAAAAATTCAGTAAATTTGGGGGGGGGACGCTCGAGCCACCATCTTCCAATATGGCGGATTATTTCATATTTTTGGATTTTCCTTGGAAACGGCTGTTTTTGGAGGAAAAATAGTTATACAATAAAACACTTTAAATTTTTTCTGAATAAAAAAGTTTACATAAAATATTGCCATAAAGTAAATAGTTTGCCCGGAAAATTGAAAAGATTGAACATTTTTGGAAGTTCATTATTTTTGCATTTATGAGCGATTGCCTCAATGAAAACGAGTGCAGTTTATTGTTTCGAGCTTGGCTGAAGATAAGCTACCGTGCAATATCAATAATTTCGTTGTAGCTATATTATTTATTTAATACTGAAAATTATTTTGATCATTTTCAACGCTTAATTTGAAGAAGTTGCTTTCATTTCTCGAAGTAGAGACTTTGTCATTTACCTTCCTTATGTCTTAACAACGCATCCGCAAATTTTCGAAATTTTAAATTAATTTTTTGATATTAAAAACCGCCTTTTTCTGAACCTGTGTCAAAACTCTTGGAAAATCCGAGTTGAGCCTGGGGGGTGAAGTAACAACGATGTATTTACCGCAGGCCCACTTTTTTCTTCAAACGGTAGAACAAATAATGCACCCATCGTAAATAATCTCAACTCCTTCCATATGCCTGGGACCCTTCGAACTGCATTTTCCAGGGCATGAAGTGACCACAGGCAACTATCGGCGTCCCTCTTCCGCCAAAGCAAAGACACGAGGGCAAGCTAGAGAGTAACGGGCTTCTTAGTATAGTCAAGCACAGTAATGTCTATTTTTGTAAGAGAACCTTTCTTCCCCCGCTAACATTTCACGTCTATTAAACGCGTTTTTTGTATAAGAAAAAAATCATATCATTACTGATTTTTGCATGAAGCATTCGAAAGGTGCTCCAGTGATCGTATCGAAATCGTATCAAAAGTATTTTTATTGGATCAAACTGTAAATATAAATAAATCATTTTTTGAATCATTGATTGCGGTCAAAACGATTCTAAATCCGTTGAAAATTCGAAATTTCCAGCTTTTAACGTTACAAATTAAACTGTTTCAACTCGAGTCTTAATCATTAAGAAAAGGCAAACATCCGACTGAAACTTTGTAAACTATTTTTAATTAAAAAATTACTTCGGAAAAATGTATTTTGTAACTAAACGCTTCCACTAAAATTAAAATATTGGCTCAGTGTAAAATATTAATCCATGCTATTTAAAATTTTTGTATTGCAAACAATAATAATTATTTTATATTTATCAATATTTGACTGTTTATTCAAGCCGAATTAATTAAAACCGAATATTCAAAAATGAACAATTTAAAATTGAATTGTTTTATCTGGGAAAACTTGAATCGTTGAAATTTCGAATATCTTTTAAGCTTTGAACGTTACTATTTTGATTGTTATTTAAAAAGAAAGGTTTAATGTCTCAGTGAAACATTTTAATTTAGATGTTTAAATAGCAACTGGACCCTTATTATTTCTAGACGAAATCGGAGTTATTTTAATGGGTGTTTGGAAATTTTGAAAAGATTGAAAATTAATTGAAAACTTAAAATGATTTAATATAATTTAAACGAAGTTTGTACCAACGAAATTCGGCTAGTCGAACCGAAATTTCGGTGCAAATAGCCACAGCCTAATTTAAAATAGAATGCTGATTTTTGCAGATTTAAAAAAAAATGAGAAACGTTTTAAGAATTGTGAAAGGCTTCAAAAGAATAAAAAGAATTCTCGTTAGATTCCTAGGAAAGTTGAAAACCATTTTTTATTTTGGAATATTATTTACAAAGAATATTCAAAAAGATTGTAAAAGATTTCCAAAATTGTTAAAATAGTCTAGAATATTTTAACATGATTTTTTATAATTTGCGAAATTTCTAAAAGTTGAACAAAAAATTCTAATAATTTCAAACGACATTCAGAAGTTCGAAAAACATTTCAAAAATAATTCTAAAGTTGGATAAATTTAAAATAACTTCTAGATTTAACAAGATTTCCAAATAAAATTTGAAGCTTTTCAAGAACGTCCGAACAACATAAGTTAAAAAGAATTTAATTTTTAATTTAAGAAGTGCTCAGTTAAAAAATGCAATTGTCCATCTTTTCAGCTTTTCTATCTTAAAATTATTTAAATTAATGTAATTTCAAAAATTGAAAAGTTAACTGATTCTTTAAATGAATGAGTTCAAAATGATGACGTATATTTATATTTATAGAATTGAATCTGAATCTTTGAACTCATTAATTTTTAAAAGTTAAAAGTTTTCAATTTAGCAGTTTATCTGCATTTTATTTAAAATTGCTCAATTAAAAATTGTTAGTAACTTCCATTTTTCAAGTGGATATTATAAAGCAAATCAATAAAAAAGTGTAATTAAGAAACTTTGAAATCTCGGTTTCAAAAGTTCAAAATTCAAGTGGTACAATTTGAGTGCTTCAATTTGTAGTTTGTTTTTATTACTGCAAATGGAAGAAAGTTAAGTTTTAGAGTTCAAATTGCATAATTTTATTGACCGCGTTTAGAACGGCCACCCTGAATGGGAAAAGCGCTAACAATTGCGGTTCTCTTTGATAACGTATGCCATAATAACTGATAATAATACATAATGCATAATTACTATCTTTTAATAAAAATCTGTGATAAGAAATTGTCTACAATCTGATTTAAATTTATTTGGGGCAACATTCTCTTGATCATATTTCTCATCCTAAAAGTTTTTGAATAAATACAAAATAATAAAGGAGTTCTTCTTCTTTGATAGATTAAGTAATTTTTTTTTTTAAAAGCAAAAAACCAGATTCTGACTTACAATCTTAAATTTATGTTTTGTAAAAAGAACCACATTTGAAAACTTTTTCATGCAATTTGTTATATTGCTGTCGGGAAAAATACACAATTTTATTTAAGTTCATTAAAAAGCATTTATCTGTTTAAGGTTAATTATTTTATCTGAAAATGCCTTTCTTTGCTTGAAATGTCGTTTTCAATTTAAAAATTAATTTTCTTATATGCACAATGTCGGATTCCAGCTAAAGAGTTGTGATTGTAAATGAAAATACTAAAGTTAAAACGCAAAGAAATTTGAGAAACATTACATTTTTGGTTAAAAGTTCTTCTCTCTAGTTGAAAATGGAACTAGTTGAAAATTCGTTTGATTTATTTGTTAACTGTAAAGCTTGCTTATAAGCTTCCTTTTAATCCGATCATTACTGAATTTTGATACGATCATTGGAGCACCTTTGGAATGCTTCATGCAAAAATCAGTAATGATATGATTTTTTTCTGATACAAAAAACGTGTTTGATAGACGTGAAATGCACGCAAAGAAATGGTTTGGTTGTCCGGACTGAACTGGGTTCGGTTGGCAGTATTTCGAATGTCTCAACCAAACGTTGGTTTGTGGCGACCGAATCGGTTTGTTTATCATGACTGAATCTGTTTGGTTGGAAGAGTTCGGTTGCGCGAACCTCACAGTTCAGTTGCGGCTAACTCCACTACGCATACGCACTAGTCCTCTGGCCTGCGCTGGAAATTTATTAAGATATATTATAGGTTTGTAGAGTATTATACCATACAAATATTAATAATGAAATTAATTAATTTATTTATTTATTTTGTACGTTTATTTATTGCTTTTGTATAATTTATTATCATTATTTCCTTTTCGCCTGCCGGCCTACGCGTATTGCGCAAACTCGAGAATTTTTGCGTTCTGAAAGAGCTGTGATCGTCATGATGCGCTTCCCAAATCGTAGCGTCAGTGTTTCATAACATTTCGTAGGCGTTTCGTGAAGTGAATTAAAGTGCAGTGGAATTATTTAGACAATCGAAGTTTTATAGTGTGCAGAAATGGCGTACAAGGAACCTCTTTCTAAATGGGGTATCGAAAAATACATCGAGAAACTTGAAGGTAAGAACGAATTTTTCCAAATGCTTAGATTAAAATTTGAAGGAGTGATTTTGGAGTTTTGGATTCATGGACAAATTTTTTCAGTCTAAGAGACGCCAAGCTACACAATTTTCATTTTAATTTGATTAATTTGCCTCCTTCATAAACATTTTATGTACGAGGGTGGATTGATAAGTTTCCGGCCTGACCAAGAGATGGCGCCACTAGGCCTACCTTGAGGTGGCGTTCTATAGTACCATCCTTAGATAGCT
>NC_046660.1:115503585-115512656 GCF_010883055.1 Belonocnema kinseyi | reverse complement strand
AGAGGGAGCTCTTCTTAATATTTTGACACCAAAATCATGTCGATACACCTTACCGACTGCGAGTAAAGCCACCCACGCTTTAACTTGACAGACTGTAATCGGAACTATTTGCAATTTCTTCAACTAAAGCTTTCAATTTCTCTTAGGTCTATCACAGAAAATAAAAATATCTCTTATTTCGTTTCACTTTCTCAATGACTATAACAATTTGTAGAATATTTTTGTTAACTTACGTACCTCAAACTAGTAATTTCTGTAATTGCTTTCATATTATTTGATAATAACATTATCCATTTTTATTATTCTGCGTTTTAATACATAAAATATCAATTTTTGCTATTAAATATACTAATTCTTGTTCTTAAGGTAATAAGATTTCATATTCTAATTGTAAAGTTTCGTTAGTACGCTCAAAATAATTTTTATATTTACACGATTTACCCAAATCGTAATCAACTATATCAATTATTAATATTAAAATAGCAAGTATTGTTATAAAATTTATTTCAGTGTCCCCAACAGTAGTGGTAATTTAATATTAATCTCTTGCTGTTCAAATCTACAACTTGAAGTTTAAGTGAAACAAGCAAGTTTACTTGGATCTAAGAAACTGCTTCAAGAGTTATTAACTTTTTGTAAATTACAGTTCAGTCACTTCTCAAGGAATTTTCAAGGACTAACTGCCACTCGCTAACTTTTAATTATGACGGGGGGAAGCCTCCTCGTATTCTGCCCGAAAAATTCCGAACTATACACAAAATTGCAGTTTTACGTAAAATTCATGCTAAATGCGGTGTTTTTTTAGAATTGATTATAGAATGGTTCTTCTTATTCGATGAGCGGGCTATAATTAGTTTGTTTCCACTCACTGATTGGTAAATAGGTTTTAAAAAATCATATTTAAACCGTTTTTTCCCTGTAAATCGCGAAATTTTATTATTTTCTAGAACTAATGACACAATTGACGAATGTTGCAAGTAATATATTTTCAAACTATATTTATCAAATATTTCAACAATTTTCATTTGTTTTAGCCATTTGTTCCACCTATAAATGTTAACAAGTTGCTGTTTTCTGGAATAATGTCGCTAATGAACGGTACGAGTGATATTTTTCATAGGAAAGGTTGAGAAAATCCTAGTTTGGAATATTTTAATCTATGTCGCTTATTATTCAGAATTTTCTTATCTCAGAGCTAATAGAATAATTTTTTAAACCAAAATGTTTTTTACATTCTCATCAGAGAAGGTATTAGATTTGTGTAAAATTTTACCCCCCCCCCCAGATTTGGTCAAATATCCACGTTTTGAGCCGCCCTGAATCAGAAAAAAAGATTTTTACGAATGCGTCTGTCTGTATGTCTGTATGTCTGTATGTCTGTCAGATACCTTTGAAAAAAACATTCTGTTAGATTGGCCTCTGGTACACTCTTTTAGTGTCATAAACTGAAGGTCAAGTTTTTTAGCGAGTTCTTTTTTATATAAAATTCAAAAAGTGAGCGCATTTTGAATATTTTTGAGGCCTCTTTTTTCGAAATGCAAAAATTTTCTGTACGGATGTTTATAGTATTCCAAAAGTTGAACAATCTGTCCTGATGACTTTTTTCATAAAACCAAACATTACCAGGGTTAAAGTATTTACAAAATTCCAAAAAACACACGAAAATGAACGTTTTAAACCAAATAACGGACAATATGAAAAAAGGCAAGAGTAGAAAAAGTTTAATTTCTAAATTCCCTACAAGATTATTATAAAACTTTTTGAATTTTCATGAAAAATCTAAAATGTTGACAGCATACAAAATAATAAAAAATCCAAAATAATGGAAATATTAGAAATGAGCAAATTCAGTTTATGTAAAAACGATTAAAGTTGCAATAAAATGTTTAACAACAACATTTTTTAACCAGAATTCAAATTTTTTTAACGGTACAATGCAACTACGTCGGTTTTAATACGAATGTAAGTTATGAATAATAATAATAATATACATGTATGGGAATGATATAAAAATTCAGGGAAAAACTCGAGTGCCAAGCACGAGATACGTGCGAGATACGATGCTTTTACCTTTAGTTTTAAAAAAGATATTAAAGATAATAATTAATATACCATTCATATATCATTATTATATGAAGAGATTCGAAAAAACTAGAATCCTCTCCATTTTAACTATGAAAAGGAGGAAGTGAAATTAATTGTTTACATAATTTGAAACTTCTTTTACAAAAAATATCTTATTTAATTACTTATAATATACTAATAATAGTATTTTAATATTTTTAGTCGCTTATGCTATATTATTTATGATTTATAATATAACATGTGCAAATTGTAGCATGTGCAAGGTAAATCGTAAACCTGGCTAATTTACGTTGTAATATTGAGTAAATACCACAAATTAATCTTGAATTAAAAGCTTTTTTTTCTGAGGTAGAAAAATCAGTTAGTTTTTAATAAATTCGTCTTTTCCGCTTAAAAATTTAACCCTTTGGTAGGAAATTGAACTACATTGAAACTCTGAGATAGGGCCCCCTGGTATAGTTCTTCCGAGAATTGACGCCGCGCCGCAAGTATAAGTAAAAGGAGTTACGCGGGGTGAGCGGTGGTCGTTTAGGCGTAAACAAACAAAAGCGTTTTCATCCGAAACACTTTCCCTGTATTTGGCACGGAATTCAATGAACAAGGCACTTGGACGCCCGGTAATTATGTATTTCGTCCAAAATTCTTCTGAACGACGGCATTCAGCTGATGGTCTAAATATTCTAAATACCTACATCATATATAATATATGATGTAAAAATATTTTCTTGCCAAAATTTATTTAAATACATGCTACAAAATATGTATTTAACACTTTATTTAATCGATTCCACATCAGTTTCCCACGCTCAAAGGGCATTCGATTTCTTGTGATTTCGTATGGCAGTAGACATCCCTCATTGAGGTCACGTGACTAACCAGAACTGACTGGAACCCTCCACTCGACTCGATGTTTCTCATTGGTTACATAGTCGATGGGGATGTGGATTTGTAAATTGTGCATTATGCGGGCATTGTATTTGAAAGTCGATTAATATTTAACGCTTACAAAAAGTGTCCAGCCTGTATGTCACGACTTTCTAATAGAATATCCTTAACTAGAGTAAAGTGAACCGGACGGTTTAATTCAGGGCTTGATTAGCAACGAAATACGATAAAATGTGATAATCTCGAGATAAACTGTGCTTCCGCAAAGATTCGATAAATCTCTGTTAAATTCGAATGCAAGAGGCTGAGTGCATAAAAGAGAAGGGCCAGCAGACAAAAGAGCGCCGGCGTTTAGCTTAAGTATAATTCAAGATCATTTTTAGTAATTAGACGTTATCAAGCATAAACCGTCTCACGTCTTTGGTCTCTGAAAACTTATACGACGTTTCAGAAACACAGGTCACCTAGAGGTCACCGAGCTTGCCGTGGGATATGTTCTCTGAGTCTACGGTGGTGTAAACAAAATTTCTACTATCCAGGTGGAAATACACCACTTGCGCAATACTGGCTCAGTACAGATTGCCCGAGCTCCAGTTTTGAGCATCTGTACTGGACAATACTCGCTGGTAACGCTCCACATAACGCGTGCGGTACTGGCGTGGTACTACACACCAGTAGTGATTCTGTACTGGCAAACCGCAAACTTTGTGTTTAATTTTAACACCTACTCTTAATCAATACCTATAGAATCTGTGCCTACAAAATTGAAAGTCATTGAAAAAACCATCCTCATAAGCGACAGCTCAAAAAGTTGTAACAAAAATAGTTCTGTTTTTTTTTATTATACGACATCGCATACGAGGATCATCCTAAAAGAAAGTTTCCATATGTTGGACAAAATCGAAGAAACTATTTATTTATGAAAAAAATTGCATGGCTCACGGAGAAAAAGATATCGCACAATAATATGGCAAAACCTCTATATTGCAAGAAAGCGCAATATGATAGCGTACAATCAGGTCTCGGCGCTTTGTATGATATTATAATGCACTAATATCACCGCAAAAAGTGATGTTAAATTTTGTTGCTTTTATCTGCTACGGCGTCCTTAGCAGCAATGGGAAAAAGGCAAAGTATGAGTGAATTCGATCTATAAATCGGGACCGTTAGGAAAATAATTCTGAACTCGTCGACTGCGTCGCGCTGAAGAGAGCACATTTTGGTGAAACCTGTAGAATCAACAACAGAAAAACACCAAAAAAATTTCTTACTGATATATCTCCTCCGAAATAAATTAGATTATTGTAGACGAATTAGAAATTATTTAATACCATTTAGCAAAACCGCAAAAAGCATCTGATAGATGGGAATCACCGGTTCTCTCCAATTTAATGAAGTTAAACGACGCTGGACAGCGCTGGCTTCGTAATTGTCGCTACACCTCAAATAAAAATGGAGCGATTATAAGGCGAAAGATTATCTAGGCAAGGTTAAAAATCGGAAATTATCTTCGATTCATGTAAAGTTTATCTGGCAAGGTTATATTTTGTTCCGGTGAATCTTTCACCTGGAATCGATGTAAACTTTATCTTTAATTTTTTCTGTGATCGCTTGCTCACTACTCGAACCCTCGCGAGATCACAAAAGAAAAAATACAATGTGATAGCGTAATAAACTTAAATTCTTACGTTATAGATTGCAAAATTATGCGGTATATAATGTAAAAACTTGCAATGTACGATATCACAATTTTGCGCTATTATAATGCGATAATTACGATATATAGAGCAGGAATTACAGTATAGATTGTAATTCATGCGATATGGTTTTCTCAGTGCTGGAAAGATACGGATAGCCATAGCATACTTCTGCGGGTCTAAATTACGCGGCCGGTCGTTACGGCTCTCTTGACTTCCTCATCTTTAAAGAACCGTTTGCCACCCAAATAGGTTTTCATCGCCGGGAGTAGGTGGTGGTCACTTGAAGCGTGGTTTGCGGATTACGGAGGGTGGGCGAAAACGTCCCAATCAAATTTGGTTAGCAGGCCATGGGACAATTTTTCAATTCTTTGGTACCCCCACCTCGCAGACTTTTTTCAAGTTCAGCTCATCTTGAAAAATACGACCATCTGCAAAATGGCGCAATTCAAACTTGCAAGCAACCAATTCAGCGATTTGATTAAGGGTACGACGCCGACCATCATCCAAAACGCTGCGCATGGCAAGAACTGCGTCGAGGGGCGCCCGCTGCCGGGGCTTATCGTGGATAGAAACACGTCCCTCTGAGAAGAATTTTCGCCCCTTCCACACCATTTGAACACCCATGACACTTCCACCAAAAAAAGCAGGAGTTTTTTAATGAATTACACCGGCCGTTATACCTTCCCACGTCAGAAATTTGATCACAAAACGCACTTTACAATCGGAGTCGAGCTGTCATTTTTACAAAATGTTTGCATGGAACTACAACCATCGTAGAGCCAACGTTCCGCCAGTACCGGACGCATTGACGATTATCTGTACTGAAGGCCAATACTGGGGCAGTACTGCGTCGCGCCGGTGATGAACTCCGGCGGACTACTAAAATTTCCCCTTTTCTGAATTTCTACTCTTTTTATAATTCTTCTATTTCCTACTTTCATAATATGTTCTTCTTCCCCTACTACTATAAACTTGTCATTTACTCCAAAATTATTATATTATTATAAGATGATAATACAAATTGTAATATGAGCACGCCAAAAACGGAATAAGTTTGATGGAAATTATAGGAAATCTTTCGTTTGAAGATGATAATAAAAATATACTGTAGTTTTGCTTGCTACGCCCAAAATAGCAATATTTAGCGCTTTAGTTTCGATTGCGCAAAATAAATTGAGAAACCACGTGCTTATCTAGCAGCATTTATTATGATGTCATGTGTGGTCACTAGCTAATTGCATATTCTATATGTATTTTGAAATAATTTTCTAATACGTCATTTTGTATCTACAAAGAAGAATTTAGATTTCTGTATGATATTAATGATATTAGGATTAGACATTGTAAGATATGAATAATTTGAAATTAAATAAAAAAGTGATATCAAAATGCGCATACAGGCTTTTTTAATTAGAAATGTAAAAAATTCCAGGTTAATATTTTTTTAATTTTCTCGGTTTCTGCATTTAGAAATGATAATTGTTATTCAGACATATTTTATTCTTATTTATTACTTTTTTCTGATTCAAATTGCATTTTCAAAATTATTTAGAAGTTCCGTCGTGCCGCTCCTGAAAATTAATTTTCGTAGTTTTCAATATTTTTCAAAATAAAATTAAAGACTAGGAAGTTATTTACATCTAGAAAGTTATTGTTATGTATTGAGGAATAAGCCCTAGATATGAGCAAAAAAATCGCAATTTTGGAGATATTATCTCTATTATATTATGTTCACAATAAAAAAATTTTGTAGTTTCATAACAATTAATGGTTTCAAATTTAGATTTGGATGAAATTTTAAAAAATGATATTCAATTTTAAGGGTAGAAACTAACCCTCGTATCTGAGGCGTGGTTTTTTACATTTGAATTGGCCCAACTTTGCACGTGAACAGATGTCCCTTGCCCAATTGTACACGTACAAATATAGAACTTGCATTCCTGTGCACGTGCACAGATGTCATTTTCTCAACTGTGAACCTTTATGTCGGTACGCAAAGGTTTATACGAGGCTAGTACTATATATCTACATTTAATAAATTTTTACTAGTTAAAATTATTTAAATCAGCTAACTTTTTTAAAGTTAGCTCAAAAATATTTTAAATATTATTATTGTGAAAATAGAGACGTATGATGTCTTTAGGGCATCCTAACAACGACTAACTATGGTTCCTACACGAAAGGTCTTAATTTTTTTCAAGTTACTAACCTGCCTTTAATTTCACGAATAGCTAATTAATTTTATGTGTTTTCTTATGATGTAGCAAAAAGTAAATTTCGAAAAAAGTTTGAATAATTTTTATCACCGTCTTATTGTAGTTTATGTTATGACATATAATGACCGGTTAAACATTTGTCTACCTCATTGGTTAGTGAAATCTCAAGGTTTATTCATTCAGGTGTCACAAAATTCTTTCAAATTTTCTAGCTCTCATCTTTCAGATTTGCTCAAATACCAAAAAATTAAGCACGTATGAAAAGAGTTTTGTAAAAAACTTTAAAGTACAAAAATGAGATATTCTGTCTTTCGTGAAAAAAGTTGTCCTGTTCAAGCATAGGTCAAAAATAGATCAAAAATGCTTAAAGATTGTTCAAGAATGGAAAAATTTATGACTCGTTGCGTGGATTAAGAGCCATAAACATTGACTTCGCTACGGCCCATGCAAAACTGAAATCATTAGTCAAAAATGTTTATTCAATAATTTTTAAAGATTGTTAAAAAACGTAAAATGTATAGATCGTTCCTTGGCTAAACTGAAATGATTAGTCCAACACTAAATTCGACGGATTCCAGAGTTTAATTTGCACAAAAGCCACTTAAACGTAACTAATTCTCTTTTTTATATAATTTCACATAAATTGGACTAGTTTTAAGGTTGTATGTAAATCCCATCCCCGTGCAAATAGTAGAGTTCCGTGGGGCGCCGTCAAGCCATACTACATTGAAAAAATTTCACGGACCCGCATGGTGAAGATTTCAGTGCGCTACCGGCATATAATTCGCAGGAAGTGTGTATACGTATACTTACTACTACCCTGCCAGCAGCAGATTCGTAGATCGTGCAATGTTGCAATTAAAACCTAACCATGGCTGATCAACTGTCATGTGCGTTTGAATAGCTTGGTACAGCATATAAGCTGGAGAGAGGGAACAGTGTTGCTGCTATGCGATACTGTTATGTTTATCAGTTTGAAAGTAACTAAAATTTCATTATTTTTCATTGAATTATCTATGAAACTACACGGTGGAAAAACTTTATATATATATATATTTTTTTTTTAATTTGTATTTTCAAGCAGCACTAACACCGACAATTTTTAAATTTCTCTACCAGTGCGTTTAATTACTATAAATTAAAATGTGAAGATTTCCTATGCACTGTTTATGAACTACATGTTAAAGTAGTCAACTTTGACATTGATTATTTCCGCGTCGGTATGGTTAAAAAATTTGAAATTAATTTAGCATATAAATCATTATTTCATTTAAATATAGCTCTTTTTTCAAAAATTTCAACAAGAGATTGATTTTTTTACATACAACCTTAAGCGCTTTTTCGAACCAAAATTCATCATTTGTTCCAAATATCAGAACTGCACGCCTCACTCAAAAGGTAAATTTCAGAAATCTACTAAAATTTGTTATAATCGATATTTCCTTTTTCTGAATTCAGGGAAGTAATAGAATTCAGGAATTTACAGAAGTCTTCAAATTCAGGGAATTTAGAGAATTCAGGGAATTCAGAGAGCTTGAGGAATTCAGGGAATTCAAATAATTCAGGGAATTTGAAAAATTTAGAGTATTCAAAGAATTCAGAGGATTTCAAAGAATTCAGGGATTTCAAAAAATGCAGTAAATTAATGATAGAATAGAGTATTCAAAGAATTCAGAGGATTTCAAAGAATTCAGGGATTTCAAAAAATGCAGTAAATTAATGAAATGCATAGAAATTTGGAAATAATTAGTATTTGTGAAATTCATAGATATCAAAGATTTTTGAGTATTCTGGGTATTCACAGAATTTAAGGAATTCAGGAAGTTTAAGTAATTCAGACAATTCATGCGATACAAACAATTCGAGGCATACAGCAAATTCAAGTTCTTCAGTGTAATCAAGATATTCAACGATTTCGGGCAATTCCTTGAATTCAGAGAATTCAAGGATTCAAAGAATTGGAGGCATTCAGCGAATTGAATTTAGTGAATTCCATGTATTCAGCGAAATTCATGAATTCAGAGTATTCAAAATTCTATTGAATTGTATTGGATTGCATTGAATTCAGAATATTCAAGGTATTCAGAGAATTCACGAAATTCGACAAATTAAAGGAATCTACGCAATATATCAAATTCAGGGAATTCAATTTAATCAGAGAAAGGAATTAAAAGAATCCAGGGAA
>NC_046660.1:115493147-115503485 GCF_010883055.1 Belonocnema kinseyi | reverse complement strand
GTCAATGTCTTGTGAGCTAACGTTTGCTTTCCTTAAATCGCCCGGATTGAAGTCTGGTACAGAGGGTTTCATTTTTTCATGCCAAGACGGTGTCATTTCCACATTAACATACCGTCGCCACATTTTGAGCCAAAACATTCCCGATGATAGCCGATGATGTGTGCCATGCACACCCCGGAGCATTTAGCTCACATACTATCTAGTTGTCCAACACACGCGGGAACGACCTACATTCAAAGGCACAATGCGGCACTAAGAGTACTTTATTACCATTTCTGTCACTCCTACGGGATTCACCTTATTATCGCTCCTCTAAATGCTTCTAGGGAAATTGAGTCAATTGTCGAGAATGGGAAGTGCCGTATATACTGGAACTTTATATTCTCGACAATTGTTTCTGTTTCTCACTCGAGGCCTGACATGGTTCTTCTTGACTTCGAGAAGCGAACCATGTTCGTTATCGAATTTTCGGCACCAGCTGACCAAAACATCATAGCCAAGGAGATTGAAAAGAAAGAGAGTTATCGAGACCTTATAAGGGAGTTGCAACGCTTGTACCCGGAATATTCTGTTAAACTGATCGTCCTTATCATCGGCGCTCTTGGAGGTGCCAAGCTTTCACTTGCTAATAGCCTAAAAAGAATCCCTGCGTGTCAACAATATGCTAGAACACTTGCGGGGAAAATGCAGAAGGCGGTTGTCCATGGGTCGCTCCATGTTCTTAGGGTCCACGAGGCTTTTCCAGGATCGTCGTATTGATTCCTTTACAGACTGTAACCACCTGTCTCACGGTTGTGAGACGTGGTTATGGCTGAAATTTTAACGCGATTTCGCTGGAAGCGGGTGCAATTTTTCAGATTAGCACCCGCTCCCGACGAAATCCTGCGGTTGTCCTTATGACAAATGTCTTGTGCTAAAAATTGACGATAGCTATTTTGCGGTCTCACATTTTTCGATAGTCATTGGTGTAGGCGTAGTGTCGTAGACGGTTACATTGCTTGTAGCAGAAATTTCTGGAACAAGCAGTGGAACCGTGGGCCCTTGACTCTGCACCTATGCCAATGGTCATTGCAAAATGTGAGACGTTATTGTTTTACTTTAAAGTGGCTGACGCCAGTTTTTTGCCCAAGACTTACACTATTCGTGCATTAATTTTGAGCACACCTTCTTTTGAATTGCTAGTATTACCCAGGATTGCTATTACCCAGAATCTGTCCATGGCTTGAATTGACTCCCGAAAGGTATTCGATATCACGAACCATGAGCTACTTACCAAGCTCTTTGAGTGCCTGGAGGTGCATCCAAGAATATAAGATGTATGAAAAGGCTTATTCTCTTGTGGCGGACAAGATTTTTTATAACATCTGACAAAAGACTACTAGCTATGTCACATATAAGAGGGGAGTCTTTCAAGTAGACTCTTTGAGTCTTATACTTTTCTGCACCTTCCCATTTGCCTCTATCTATTGTGATACGAGGTAAAAGCTCTGGATACCCATGTGGCCCTCCAAAAGCAAGAGAATTTATGGCCAAACTCCGTTTATGCATAAATGACTTTAAAATTTTATCAACTTCAAAAGAGGACCTTTAAATCTTTGTGACGGCGGTAGATAGTTAGTCTAAAGCAATTGGCATGAGCTTTGGACCAGACAAGTATCGCAGTGTGACGATCAGGTGGAAACACCATTCAGAATTATGGTAATAGAGACATATATGCATATCTTGGATTACTCCAAGCGGACACCCAAAATGTGCATGTGTTAAAAACGGCCCTTAAAAAAAGTTATCAGCAAATTATCAGAAAAATGTGGGCTACTGAATTATCTGGGAAAAATAAGATCCAGGCGACCAATATTCTGGCCGTTCCTCTACTGCTCTACTCGTTTGGTGCAGTAAAATGGAACATCATTGAGTTAAAGCAACTTGATCAAAGCACACGCAAGATGTTGACAATCCGTCGAAGTCATCATCCTAGATCTTCCCTACCTCATATATACTTCTATTGAGAAAAATGGGGTAGAGGTTTTTCTGAGCTTGGAGTGTCATCATCGAAGAACGATTCTGGCTACAGCCTGCTTAGTTCTAAAAAGCACATATTCTTTAATGCGACTCGCACGTTAATACGAAGTCCTCAATGCTGCAGTATTTATATACCGTGTCACAGATAGGGCTACAGAGAAGCTTTCGTTCCATTTTATTCCTCCGACAATAAACATGACGTAGCATCACTAACACCTTTAGTACTTAAAAGTCGAGTGTAGAACATTCGCTTCTACTAAAAGAACATGCTGACAAGCCCCTTAATGATAACTTTCACGGCAGTATAATAGAAAAGAGCTACCGATAACAGGTTTCTCAAATCTTCTGAATTGAGTTCGGAAACTGAGGAATTTCTTTTTTCCTGCCTAAGCGGCGCTATAGACACCTTAGTTTACTGCGAGCATATAATGAACGAACATGTAGGCGATACCAAGTGCCGAGCGTGCAAGCAAGAGCCAGAAACACTTAGACATGTTCTTAGGAGATGCTCAAAATATGCCCGCTACATGTACATAAAGAGACACAATGTTCATGTCATGACACAGTATTCGGCAATTCTATGGTGGAATTTCTCATTCTCCAAGATCTATAAAGCAAGATAATTTACGTGATGGAATTCTCGTCACCAACCTATGGTAATATCACGGCAAAGGAGTAAGAAAAACGGACCAAATATCATACTTCTTTTCGAGCTGAGCAAGCTGTACCCAGGCTACAAAATCCGAGTGGGTATCTGGAATACCTGAAAGGGCTACTATGCAGCCAGGACATCGCCAACAAGTGATAATCAGCATAACATCAGCTTCGTCTGTTGAAGATGTTTCGATTGGGAGCTTCCAGCCGACCACCTCCACAAAATGCCACGGCAGTGCATTAATTTTCAAACAAGTAATTTCCTGGATTTGAAAACAGTAACCCAAGCCGACTTTAAGTCTTCGCCACGTAGCGATATTTTGCCCACGTAGCATCAGTTGAAGAATATCTAAAAACCTGGAGTAAGTGATTAGCTATCTTAAACAGAGTATCATGGTCGTGTCAGCGCAACTGTTACGATTTAAGAGCGCGATCGCAAGAATGAATGACAATAGGAGTTTTTTGGCAGACGAAAAAAGTTTACGCGGACTTGCAGGTGGCTAGAATAAAACCTTAAATTATTATGAGCCACCTAAGGGCGAGTAAACGGTTGCCTGGGATAAATAGTCTATCCATCTCAGCCTCCGATGTAACTCGTATTCTGAAGAGGTCTAGAACTGGAAATCGCCAGGAGTGGATAGGGTGCACAGCTTCTGGTACAAATGCCTAGAAGTTTTGCACTCCGCCCTTGCTGAGGCCCTTCAGAACCAGAAAGGTAGATGCTGCTAGTCCTAATCATTACAGACCAATCACTTACCTGTCGACCCCCTTTACGTGTCTCACGGCTATTATTCCCGAGTTCGCCTATAAATATGGTGAGAAGAAAAATGCCCTCTCCAAAGAACTCTACAATTATTTATCTGAGGTCCTTAAGACATATAAGATCTGTCCGCGCGTCATCCACTGTCTGAATCACGCTATGCACTCATGGTGAACATAGATTAAATGTTTAGTCGTGGGTTCATGAGGCATACCCGGTCATTGTCCATTAAACAAGAACTCTTCCAAGGTGATTCATTCATCACAATATGCTTTAATTTGTCGTTGAACCCGTTAAGTTCGACACTCAAGAACATGTGCTATGGATTCAAACTTAAGATGGAAATGGCTGAGTCGCAACTCAGTCACCTCCTGTATACGGACAACATAAAGGTTTATGCAAATTCAGAGTAAAATTTAACTGCCTACTTAACTTCTTGCTGCAGAATTCCTATGACATCAGGCTATCTCTATGTTTAGACAAATGCAGAGAGCTGCATTTGTCCCATGGAGAGATGAATTCTCCACCATCTCACTTTACGACTACATCTGTAGAATTGGCCTGTATACACCTTGAGACTTGCAGCTGCTGAATTCAAGAACATTAGAAACCGCAATCCTGAACAGTTAGCTGCTCAATGACGAGGTAAACAACTGTACAAGCAACATCCCCAGAAATTAGATATTCCCAGCATGAATAGTGATGCTTTTAATAGTTGGTTAAGGTGGGGAGAACCCTTTCGGCGGACCGAAGGATTTGTCATTGCCATCCAGGACAGGGTAATCAAGATGAGGAACTACTGAAATTACATACTCAGTATGGCGAGAGTTATTGACAGATGCTGCCTTTGCCAAGATCCCAATAAGAACATCGAGTACATCATTGATGGCTGTACGATGCTTGCCTCGCAATAATACGAACGCAGACATAATGATGGTGCTGGGATCGTGCAATAAAAAATTGCCCTGAACACTAGTTTACTAGAGTGTTTTGAACCTTACTAAGAATATAGTCCAGTTAAAGTTTTAGGGAACAAAGATCATCTCCTTTACTGGGACATGACTATTCTGGCTGAACATCTAGTCCCACACAATCGTCCAGATGTTGTCTGTGCAGATGAACATGCTCAACACGTAAAAATAAAGCATAAGCGTTCCCCTGAATGATAACATGAGGCTCTGATATACTGAGAAGATCCAGAAATACTCTGAGCTGAAGCAGGAGATCCTGGCATAATTTAGAAAGCAATATTGCTGGACACGTGCAGTATCTTCAGGAGTTTTCTGGACGTGAAAAATGATAGCGGGTGTACATGTCCGTGAATTATGTACAAGCAGAATATAAAGTGCCAAAACAATGACTAACACCAACGAATCTACTAATCACTTGCCGCGACGCGTCCGTGTGCAGTAGCGATTTACCAGGTCGCTAGTACCTGTGGGTGGAAGAGGGGCCAAATAATAATAATAATAATAATAATAATAATAATCGGTGGCTCAGTTGGTTAGACACTCGGACTTCACCACAAAGATCCGGGGTTCAATCCCTGAGCCGACACCTCTAGAAATTTTTCAATGTACCTTTACCGAGGTTCTGGTGGTTCGGAACCCACCTTAAGCTGTAGGTCCCCCCATCGTGTACTTGACTGCAACCCAGTCCGTAAATGATGGGGTAAAACCAGGCTTTGTCCAATATGTCTGGGCAGACTGCTCTCATCATATCACTAGATTGCATTATAAAAATGCGTCCGTGACTGATGATATATGCCGGGACATCCTCGTGCAAAAAATGAGCAAATAAAAATCCAACTCTAACCAAAAATGCCTTTTCGAAATGTTAGGCAGTATAAGCCTGTGACAACATTTCAACACAGAAATGTTTATAATAGCGGTAGAGCTTGAGCATTCCTCTCGTTACTTCGACAGCTAGATTGGATGTAGGATTATTACTGACAGGGTTTTCCATGCAAGACAGTCAGAGAGCAAAGAGGAAAAGGACTAAGATTATGAAAGTGCAAAATAAGAAAACAAAAGCAAAAAGGGAGAAAACTCTAAGAAGACCGAATAATGGATAATAAGGGGAAGGTTAATTTACCGTGCAACAACTTAGATAATAAACGTCAGTCATAAGAAAGCTGCATCACATGATGAAGCAGCGGCCATTAATGTTTCTGGTCAACCTACAGATGAACTAGTAAAACCAGATCTTCTAGAGGCAGATGGCCTATCAACTATCAACTCTTCTTACTCAAGTACCCAGCGCTAACCACGAAAATAAATGAGCAGAATCTAGCAGACCAAATTCGCTCAGTATCTGTAAACAGATTGCCTTCGACTTTTGAAATGGAGGTTATAAAAATATAAGTCGAACAGTAGCTTTATATTGAAGAACCCCCTTTGGAAAATATGGCAATGAAGACTTATTTGAAGCTGAAAGCATAGTAGAGCATAGTAAAGCAAGTACATTATCAGAGACAATGTACATCAAGTACCGTTTCCACTAGAACTACATCCTTCCATTATAAACGATTATGTGAAAACCGAAATCTCAAAAAAACTGCAGGACATTGAAAGGCATTTTGGTCGTGCTTTACTAGAGTTTAGACATACATAATGAACACAAAGGCATTATCTGCCTATGATGTACATCTTGAAGGATCTGCGTACACCAAAAGAACACCTAAACAGGCAGGTTTTACCAATGTATTTAAAAGCAACTCTAACTTCGTTCGAGGTGCAGACTCTCGTGTAATGTGTAGCTGTGTCAGCCCCTAGAACGTTGGCCCGCAGAACTAGGTCTACAAATGCAGCATTTGCTCCAGAAAAGGATCGAGATCCATCATGGAAAATTAGGTTGGATATGGATGTCAGCAAAGCAAAATGCAAATTACGTCAACTGACTCAATATAACAAAATAAATGGAACCAAAAAGCTTATACAACATGCTTATAAAATAATCCACCATCGGTACTTCGAAATATTGACACCAGCAATATTAGATGTGATTATAGACTCCCAATGGCAGGGACTTGATGTTCTTACAGGAGGACTGTGTCGATACAAGAAAAGTAGTGCAATAAGACAGTGAGGTCAAACCTTTCTCACAGATAAGAATAATTTAATATTTTTAGTAATGTAATAACCAAGTATATCCTTTTTCAATCATCCACCTATCCACGTTAACCCTTACCTCACTATTTTGCTAGTCTAAATCTTATATTTCTCTGTCCCTATCTTTTTATTCAGGTCTATCCATTTGCGATCCTTTTCAATTGTTTTGGAAATCTCAAATTCGGCCTTATTTTTTCAATTCTTCTTTTATTTTATATCGAAGTCTATATTCTATAGTTTTCAACCTCCAAATCTAATCCATGATCCGATATATATGATATATGTGGGCATCCGCATGAAAAGGGCCCATATGGTCGATATAAAGTTAAGAATAAGGGCATATAGCCGGATGAACTCCCTGCATTTCAGGCCCAAAATTAACTTTCTAAGTTAAAAATTGAGTGACAGGGCACTTTTTAACTGGAAAAATGTAAAACCGTTCTTCGAGAAAAACGCCTTTAAACTTGTCGAGTGTCACAAGCACCTATGTTATATTTTTTCTTTGAACACAAAATATACCTACTTCCGGTTACTATCTGCATATAAATATACTCCCAATTAATTTAGTATAGGTCCCAGTATCGAAGCCCAGGCAAACCTAAAAATAATAATTTTGACCTTAACTTCGAAAATCGCGAATATCTCTTAAACTAGAATCGGCCGTAAGTGCCCTTTTCAAGCGGACGCCCACATATATTAAAAAAGAAATCCTTGAGTCGTTGTGATTTCGACGTACCCTATAACCACCCATCTCACAGTCACGATTCTACACTTAAAATACAAGTTATATTGCTTAAAAATGTACAAACATGCTCCCTGAAATGGGAACAGAAGTTTAATGAAACGCTCACAAAAAGCTTATAATAGTTGGGCGAAATCCCAAAAATATACCTGCGTAATATTTGTCACCAGCTACAAATTGAATGCTTTGCATGCTCAAAGTTTTTTAATTTAAATGTACACTCCATTGTTTGTAGTTGGGGAAAGTGCGCGCAACAAACCAGATTAAAAATATGTGGATTTTTTATTACAATAAGGTAGCCAACAGACACTAAATAAAGGAATAAGATTTGCTTCTGAAATTATCGAAGTATCACACGTTCAAATATCGAAAATTTTTAATTGGGCGAAGAAATGTCCCCTCCATCATTGTATTTTACTCCAAGAATATTTAAAGCACACTTTTCAATGCTCGTGGATTTTGAACAGTATTTTGGGCCACAGAATTTAACCATGGAAAATACCACAGAAAGCGCATCACGAGGGAATTAATTTTTTTACTGATTTCGCTGTTTTTCGGTGGCCAGAAAACGTCCCCGCAAGATAAATTATGTGTCTTAAAAGTCATGTGCGTTTCGTAAAAATAAAATTAAAAACATGTATATAAATGTTTTTTCAAGTTATATAATAACAAAAAATGTTTGTCCACAAAAAAGTTCAATTTTATTGAAAGGAGCGACTTTTGTCTGAAACTTTTTTCCAGAAAATTAAAATATTTCGAAAATTACAAAAAAGTAAGTAAATAATGAAAAAATAGTAATTTTTTTATCAAATTGTTAATCTAAAAATATTTTTCGAACCAAAAACATGGAAAAAAAAATTTTATATCAAATTTTGGGAAAATAAATCTATCACTTATCATAAATTACCCCTTCTCTAACAAATTGAATTATAGACGAATTTAAGCAAGAATTTCTAATGTTTCTTGAAAGTAAATACTTAAAATAATATTTTAATGGTGAAAAAATCAATATAAAACAAGTTTTAAAAAATTCTTCATTTCACAATTGAATTAAACGTTAAACATTATATCACTCGCTTACTTTACAGATAGAACATTTTTCGTAAGATGTCCTAATATAATTTTTATTAAATTTCATTCGAATAATATTAGACAGAGAAAAAGTAATTTTATTCTATGATATACAGTTCCCAATCAAATTATACATATAATTGACGTTTATATGACAAAATATATACTTGTATGCTTTTATGTGTTTCTTCAAGTGACTGGTGCCTTTTGTTGCTAAAATTACAGCGGAGACATGTATTCACTTTTAATTATTGTTCGTTCTACTTATAATGCTTCTCACTAAAGAATTATATATTTTTTTACAAAATATTTGATGATATCGTAGTTTTGAACAAATTTAAATTCATTTATTTAAAATATTATCAGATAATAACTACATTATATAATTAAATATTAGCTTCTATTACTGTGAAACAAAAATAATATAAATTAGGAGTTTTGGCTGAGAAAAATGCAGACAACAAAACGTCAAGCAGAAGCTCAAAAGAAAGCCCAGCAGAACAGAAAATGAAACATTAGCAATATAGATTGTATAACTTTCACTTTAGTTTTATTTCGCAATTCTTCGATTTCTAGATTTCTAGATGTATAGACAGAGATAGAAAGATCTATAAAATATACTGATAGATTTTGATTTGTGAAATTCTTTTGATTGAATTAGATATGATTTTTACAATATCTACTGATAGAATTTGATTCATGAAGTTTGCGAGATTCAATTTTATCGAATCGGAAGCTTAATGCATAACAATATAAACAAGTTTTTTAAACGATAGTTTAAAATTCGACAAATAAAAGCATTTCCTTAATTCATAGCACTCTAATATACATAGGACTTGCTAAAACATCATAATATTTGAAAACAAATTTCTTCAACTTAACTATTTAATTTTTATTCTCCAGGTATCTTAGTCCACGGTGCCATGCAATTTAGTTTTTTTACCACTATTTTTTCAGTGTAATGTATTCGATTAACATGGATATTTGTGAATAATTATGCACAATTAAACATTCATCTAGTCCCGAGAAAAGTGGAAAGTCTATCGATGTCGAAAGAACTATGATACCTGTTATTATCATAATTGTTGTGGCCGTTATTTATCTCGCCTACCATGACACGTAAATCCCATAGCATTTTTATTGGCCACAGGTATCCGCACTTCTGTAGGATTATTAAGGAGAATCGGAATGGTATTTCGTTCAAATGAAACTTACAAATCGATCAATACTAAGAATGTAATAGCCTCTTGCGGTTATATGTGCAATTGAACAATAATTTGAACTAAGAAAAATTTGACCGCATCTTTTGCCACCTTTGCCGTACAACTGTTAGCTGCATCTTTAACTTATTTAAGTATAATTAGGTCAATTAATTAAAAACAAGGAGCAGCAGGAAAGAGAGAAAGGAGAAAAGTACCTCGAAGGCCAAAGAGGCTGAGGTAAGATGATAAATAAATCCTCGAAAAAAATGCCCAAGGCCTTTGGTTGTATTAGTCTTGCTGGGCCGAGCGCTAAAACTGCCATTATCGGATGAATTTCGATGAATCAGTCCAATTTTAAAAGCATCTCGAAACGTTTAAGAGTCATTTTCCTTCAGCCCCCGCAAAATTCCATAAGTTCAAGGCACCAGAAATCATTTTTGATGGTTCTTTAAATGCAAGGTTTGCCTGGTCCTATAGATAATACTGTAAAACCTTCATACTAAACTCCAGCCTCTATATTATACGCGTTCCTAAAATACCAGACGAAATTCCCCAACCAGCTAAGTCGTTTCCTGCACGCAATGGAATCCTTTACCTGCTCCTTTTCCTTCGAAATTCCTTTCCAATATTAATCAATACCTAACCTAATGATTTTGAAATACGCTTTATCGTTTTTTCTAGGAACATCGGACATTTCAGAACACTTGATAGCGTGCGATTTTATTTAAAATGGGTTTAGTTATCAGTTTCTGAAAGTAATACTTCAAGGATAAAAGTTCA
>NC_046660.1:115478912-115493047 GCF_010883055.1 Belonocnema kinseyi | reverse complement strand
TATGTGGCTGTGTGCGTATGTGTGTACCGTTGGCGTACACTACGATGATACATTCCTTTAAATTATAAGGGTGATTTAATATAACTTAGGAACTATAATACACAGGCATATACAAAAACATAATACTGCTGCACAGAACGCTTCGTTTCTATATCATGCATGTAGGCAAACAGTCACAAGCGTGTAAATTTTGTTACGAGAAATTTTCAAAGTGGTTCAAATTGAATTCTTTGCATTATCAAAAAAAGAAAGCCTAAATTTACATGGCAACCATACCTAACATAGCGTGGATAAATGTTGACAAGTAGATATAATTGAACCGCTAGCGATTAAAAGGTGATACGCCCGAAACGTCTTCGTTTTAGTTGGTCCCTGGGTTACATTTTTTCATGTCAAATTTTAATTTGTTTACAATACATTTCAATAGGAAATTTTATTGCGCATATTTTTAGTGCTATAAATAAATGTGATGACTTTATTAGTTTTCGAAATAATTAAGAAAATTTTACTTTTTTCTGCAATCGCAAAATACGAGTTTTTGTGTTCAACTCGCCATAAGTTCTACAATAATAGGAATTTTGTAATCAAAATTTCAGAAAACATGCACAAAATATGGCGTAAATTAGATGTTGGAAGCTTTAAAAGCTTCGGTAGTCGAAAGAATTTTCAGGAAATTCAAATTAACAGTCACCTAAACTTTTGTTAGTATTCAAGAAAGTTTTTTGGAAAACATCAGGAAATTATGTTTTATAGTTTTAAATTCAAAATTGATTTAAGATCTCAGAGTTGACCCGGACACGTGCTAAATCACCGTGCAATATCAACGTCTGTATAACAGCGGCCGATTGGAAGATCAAGCCGGCCACTAAACCGTGTCCGGGACAGCGCTAAGATCTTAAATCAATTTTGACATTAAAACTATAAAACATAATTACCTATCATTTTCCAAAAAATTTTCTTGAATCTTAGAAAAAGTTTAGATGACCTTTAATTTTAATTTCCTGTAAATTCGTTCGACTCCCGCAACGTTTATAGCTTCCAATATCAATTTCTGCTATGAGAAGAATGATAATCTTTATAAACGTTTAGTAAAAATTCTTTAAAAATTTTATAAATACCGTCAGTTTTTTTTTATATAATGGTGCATATTTTCTGAAATTTTTATTACGAAATTCCTATTATTGTAGAACTTATGGCGAGTTAAACACACAAAATGCGTATTTTGCTATTGTACCCTTTTGATCGCCAGCGGTTCAATTCTTGTTGCAGATAGATAATACTCTCAATTTGGCTCAAAGATTATGCTGTTTTGTCTTTGCATTTAAAAAATCACGTTGGGAACTGAGCTTTCAAGGTTCGTTATGCCTGTATCTTCTTACATCCTAATAAGGCAGTATTGCGTCAAAAAACATTGGTTCCCTGAACTTCATTAAAGTTTTTTATGCACTATTTAAAAATGTTTTCAATCAAAAAAATTTCGAATCGGATGTGCTTTAGAGGTCAACCATTGAAGTTTGATCTTTTTTATTAAATTTTTTAGTTATTTTTACGTTCTGAATGTCTTATAAGTCTATTTAATACATTTTTATGCACGTAGAATTTTTCCTTTCTATTACCAAGACTGTATGTAAATTTAAAAAAAGTTTCACTAATTTGAATGGAAACTATTTAAAATTTGAACTTATTAACCAACAAAATTTGATAATATTCAAGCATTCTATGGATAGAAATTATTTACACTTTTTTCCTTATATTATACTTCAATGCTGATAGGGGACCTCTATATCTTATTCGATCGGCTTCTCCTCTCACGCAGCTTATGTAGACACCAAAAGGTCGAAAATGCAGACTTTTGTACATTATGTTCAACTCTATTATATCAAATGTATATTATATTTATTTCTGTATGTCGGTCTGGAGCTGTTCATTCAGATATTGCAAAATAAAGTACAAATCTTCTTTTTAATGATTACTTTAGTATTTTTTTCTTATTTTGCATTAAATTTTATACTTAGCCACCCTGAAAAATGTATATCATTTCAATAAATTTATATTATTACCATTCATAATATGCATTAGTATTGGAGAAAAAGTATTTTTATTGTCTTATTTTTGTCATTAAAAAATCCGCATTCTATTACAATAAAAATTATTATTAAACATTTTACTGCAACTTGTGTCGTTTCTTCATAAATTTAATTTGTTTATATTAAATGTAGATGTTAATAAGTCAAAAAATGTTGTTAAATAAAATGTTATTGTATCTTGAGTCCTTTTTCCAACAAGTTTATCTTATACTTTTAATATATTTTTATCACCAGAGTTTAGAACAAACTTGTAGATATTTCTTGGTTAAACAACTTATGTCTTTTAATTTGGTTCGTCTATTATGTTTTTTGTCTGTTTATTTTTTTCATAGGTTGAGTCGTTTGTTCAAACCTTTAATTTTGTTTTGTTCAATGTTGTTTTTTACGACTAAAAAAACTATGCGTCCTATCGAAAAGTGAATAATGACAAATTTCTAATCCTTTCAGGCTTATCGAAAAAAGTGATGTAGATAAATTGTTCCAGTTTTCCTGTTCTATAAATAGCCGTGCATAGAATTGTTAAATCTTGAAAAAAAATATCGAATATTTTGAAAATGCGCTCCCTTTTGAAATTTTCATCCAAAATAGCTGACTCGTTCTTTCTTTTTAAGCCTTAAAAAAGTCTTCTAAAGCCAAATTTAATCTGAACAATCTTTCGAAAGTTATCGTGCCTACAGGATACAGATTACGGACTACAGACCACAGACTACAGACTACAGACTATAGACTACGGACAGGCAGGCACCTTTGTAAAAATCGATTTTTCTGACTCAGGGGGTTTCAAAACGTGGAGATTTGATGAAAACCGACACTGTGTACTTTTACATAAAGCCAATACCTCCTCATTAGGATGTGAATGTTATAAGTATTATAATTCAATTCTGATTACGAATAGAAACGGCATCATAATTTAAAACTATTTAGTTTCCTGTATCATCCTTTAAAAAAGGCTTATATGATTACGGTTAACAATATGATGACTCTCTAAATCTAAATCAGCTATGATTATGTCACGGACTGCAAACATTGTTTATACGTTGCCGAATCAGTGAAGCTAATTACTCACAAGTGAAATTTCGCAAATTTGTCCGAAAATGAACACTGATTGCTAACATACTTATGTAGCTGATTAATCAGCGAAATTTTCGGATTGAAATTGTGAAAGTATATAAATAATAATGAACGTAAGTGTACAAAAAAACTTTTATCTGCACTTAAGGCGCTTACCGAATTACATGCCATGATACTTTGTTTAAGAAAAAACTAAAAAAATTTGTCTCGTAAGAAATTAAATATCAACCTCGCGAAAAAGTGTAGTTCCTATCACCAGAAAACGTAAGAGATTAAATTTAATTGAACTTTAACAATTGTGTATCCGGCATCGTATTCTTTTTATGTTGTATTTAAAAAATTCCGTTTCTCCTTTACTTTACTTTTAATTAATCCACTCTATTGCAGTACAGGATGAATGCGCAACAACGAGCACATGCATACTTAAGTGAGCGGAAGATCTTCGAGCTTTTCAATTTCCTGATTGGTCACCTCTTGGTCGACGAGCCAATCGATCCAATCGAATACTTGTTTGATCTTCTTGATAAGTGCATTCTCTTCAGATCAGGTCTCGCCGAACCACCTCTTATCTTCACTCCGAGGTAATTTTGTCGTCCGTTTGACTTTACCATCGGCAATTTCTGAGGAGACTCGAAAGTAGGGGAAAAAACGAGGGAAAGGATACGCGAGATGGACATAAGAGGCATGGAAATAGAGTCAGAAAGGACGGGTTTTTACAAGTTCAAAGCATGCAAATTTCAAATTGTCAAGGGACATTAAAAGGGTGACTCAAGTATTTTAGGATGCTGTGTCAATAAATAGAACTGAAAAATGATCCAAGGTTCTAAGATAAAAAAAATTAATAAGTTTTTGGAAAAGTCTTTTTCATTGTGAACTGGCCTGAATAGATATCTGACCTTTAGATGTACAAATAGTTTTCCATTTTCTAAAACACATTCATTTTCCTCCCTTCCTCCTTCTTTCCCCTACTAACGATGTATTACGTTTATTATTTTTTTTAACTTGTTCTCGGGTGAACTCGGGTTTTCATCATAGCCACAAAGTAAGTCAAGTAACTGATGAGATGAGGATGTTATAATTTGACTTAATATGATGTTTGAAATCTTTTGCAATGATGTTGTAGGAACAAACTTAATCGGTTGGTGTAGTTTGGAGTTCGTATTTTTCCGCTGTTCTACTTGAACAGCGGCCGTTAGCGTCAGACATGACAACAGTTATTATTATTATTTTATGTTTTATTAAAATTTTACTGGGGTGATCCCGGTTATACATCACAGCCACGGACTAAGTCAAGTGACTGATGAGATTGGAATGTTATAAGTTAATTCAAATAATTTAATACGATGCTTGCAACCTCCTGCGATGAGTTTGTAGGTATACAATTACGAGCGATCACGAGCATTGGAGGTAACAACAGTCACCTCTGGATGCTTTCTTAGACCTACCATCCGCCTTCTGAGCTGATGCCAATACCCTAATGACTCCTAAATGTTCCAGATGTTCAGTGCATCTTGCGAGCACATTACCTGTAGCCGAAATCACAATGGGATGAATAGATGCATGATTCACATTTCTCCATATGGTCTTTACTTTATTCCTTAACTCGCTATGCTTCTAGATCTTGGTTGTATAGGTTGACTGCAAATTTCGTTTAAGCGGACAAGCAATGACGATAATATAGACTCTTCCACCTTTTTTACTCGCATCACGATGTCAGGTCGATTGGCCATGATGCAAAGATCCGTTTGGATAGTAACATCCCAATATAAGATGTAATCTTCGCTTTCTAAAACGGACATTGGAATGTATCTATATAAGAGCACCCATTCTTTTAAGAGTCCTAGGTTTAGGACAAGTTGTTGATGTATAATGCCCGCTACATCATTATGTCTGTGCATATATTCTCTCTGAGCCATTACGTGACAGCCATCAATAATGTGCTCGATGGATTCGTTGGTATCTCCACATAATCGGCACCGGTCAACCACGTCTTGATGTAACACGTTTTTGCGATAATTCCTGGTGCTGACAACCTTGTCCTGTATTGTAATAACGAATCCTTCCGTCTCAGGATACAGAACACCCTTTCTTAGCCAAATATTAGATGCGTCACTATCCACTTCATTTTGATCTAACGTGTTGGGGTGCTCGCTATGGATGGGTTTCTGCCTCCATTGCATTTCTAATTCCTCTATGGTTTCTACCCTCATATTCAAGGCCCTATCTGAGGACAAATTTAAAGGCGTGTATTCAAGATCCGCTTGACAGATGGTTCTGTAAAGCGCAACATTTCGTTTGCTGTTAAAATAGTCTCGTAACTGTATAAGTTGTGACTCACACAGTTTTTTGACATCTACAAAGCCCCTACCCCCTCAATGTCGTGGTAAAACTACCCTTTTAATCGCTGAATTTCTGTGGTGTATTCGGTGCTTCGTCATTTCTACGCGAACAATTCTGTTTAACTTTTTAAGGTCGGTGTTAGACCATTTGATGAGCCCGAAGGAGTACGTGAGGACAGGGAGGGCATATGTGTTGATCGCCCTGATTTTGTTTGCTCAGTTGAGAAAACTCTTTATAATTAATCTGAGTCTCGTAGTCAAAGCAGTCATTAGGCTTGTCTTAACTATCGTATGTTGAATACCCTTAGATTCAAGAATACCCAGATATTTATATTATTCCCCTGCAGCCATTGCCTCGATGTAATTTTCGAACTCGTTATCTAACTCTGCGGTCCCTAATTATCATTGGTAAACTGCTTTGTGACATCGATCACTTGCTGCAGTTTCTGGCCTGAGCTAGCGTACAGCTTCAGGTCATCCATGTAAAGAAGATGGGTCACTTGATGACCATCCTCATTATCATGAATTCTGAACCCATGAACAGAACCATAGTGCGCTGAACGAGTCTCCTTGAAATATACCCCTCGTAAAGCGTATTGATCTTGTTATTCTTGGTTGCCCATGATCAAAATACTTGATTCTTGTACCCTAGAGCCTAATTGCATAGCTTAGAAAGTCAATAAGGCGTGGTCAGATTTTTTAAAGTTATAAGACTTCAAGCATATAGTCATGCGGCACGGAAGGAAACGCTTGCAGTCAATGTTTGCCATGTGTAAGTTCTTTTGATGCTTACGAGCTTGAGTCATGGTACAACGTCTATGATGACTAGATCTTTACAGCCTTGTGAGTTTTTACAACATCCTTTTTCTTCTTCTGTAAGAATGTCATTCTCGTCGCAATGAGAATATACCTTATCTGCAATGATAGCTGTAGGATATTCATAAATTGTTGGAAGAAGGGCTATCGGTCGAAAGTCAGATGGAATTTGAGCGTCTGTTTTTTTTGGTATCATATACGTAGTACCTTGGAGCATAAAACCTGGCATCTAATCTGGGTGTTCAATGATCTTCTGAAAACACCTTGCCAACGCAAGATGCACAATCGTCAGATACTTGTACCAGTAGTTGTGCACCATGTCCGGACCTAGAATTTTCCAATTACTTGCCCTCTTCAAGACCACTAAAACATCCAAAACTGTGATGTTTGTCCGATGCATTTCTGGGCTTTTGGTTGCCCTTGTTTCTTCCAGTTTGAACCACGCAGTGTTCAAATTGCATCTGTTCATTTTTCCCCAAACAACCGGCCAGTGGTTAGTCATATCTTCCAATTAAGGGACTTCGGTGCCTTGGTTGTTATTTGGCTTTACTCTCAGTTCACGATAGAACCTTCTTTCATCTGTCTGAAAGTTTTGGTTTTGTTGCCTTCGTAAATTACTTTTTTTGTACCGACGCAGTTTAGCAGTAAGAACATCAAGTCTCTGTCGTTGAGAGTCTAAAATTTCATCCAATATTGCTGGTGTTAATGTCTCGATGTGCCGAGGGTGGATGATTTTAGTAACATGGTTAATCAGCTTTCTGGTTCTATTTACTTTTTTATATTGAGTTAATCGACCCAATTTGCACCTTACTTTTCTGACATCCATATGCAACCTGATCTTCTATGGTGGATCTCGATCCCTTTCTGGGACAAAAACTGCATTTGCAGGCGTAGTTTTCCGGCCCAGCGTTCTAACGGTTGCCACAGCTGCACATTATAGAAGAGTTTGCACCCCTAACGCATTTTGTTCTACGTTCAAACACGTAGGTAAAACCTTGCTGTCGTGATAAGCTATTAGTGCACTCGGATCATTTGTGATGTTCATTTTGGGCAGAGAATGCCTTAGTGTTGGTTCTACATATCTTAACTCTAGTAAAGCATGTCCAAAATTCCTTTCCAGGTGTTGTAGTTCTTCTGAGATTTCGCTGTCCACATCATCGTTAGTAATATCCGGATGTGTTTCTAATAGATCCGGTGCATGATGTTCATTATCGCTAGCACCTATGCCTTCAGCATCAATCAAGTCTTCGTTATCCACATCTTCCAAGGCGAGCTGATCAATAGGAAGCTGCCGTTCCACTTCCATTTTTAGAGCAGCTATTTCAACAACCAAAAGCAGTCTGTTTACAGATATTGAGCGTTTTTTATCTGACAGATTCTGCTCATTTATTTTTGTGGCTACCTCTGGTTATTTAAGTAAGAAGCGTCTATGATGTTCTCTCCTCACATTTTGCGTACATTTCTCTGCCAAAAAATAAAGGCGCGTAACATCTCTGTTCATTTGGTATGTCCATTTTCGTCGCTTTTTTGGTTGCTGAACCTCTGATTCTGCCTCTGGTTGTAAGAAGTCATCCACCTCTGGAGGATGTGGTGAAGTTGGATCATCAATAGGTTGAGATAGAACATCAATTGCTCCTGCTTAACTGTTTGACGCGCCTTTCTCTAATTGATGTTCATTACCGTCGTTTTTCCACGCCAAATCAACCTGTTGTTTAATCTCCATTGCTCGGTCTTCTGTAACATGTAGATTAGTACTGATGTCTATCACCTTAGCGATAAGATCTCTTAGTGCGACTTTTTGTGTATTAGGATACTTTGCAGCAAATTTTGTTCTTAAATTGTATCCTTTTTCCTTGTTAGTTTCAAACTTCGCACTTTCATAATAGAGACGCACCAATTCCTGTTTCATTGTGGTATTCCAATTGATGCTCTTCCATAGTATTTCTGTCGCGGTGGTTGGCTGCAAATAGCTAGCGCTAGCCAAAGAATCCTCAGCAGGTACAGTTGATGTTCCACTGCTAACCGTTTGTCGCAGATGCTCTTGCTGGCCAGCTGTTCGATTAGTGATATCTGCCTGACTATCTCGCAGCTCACCATCGCCACCGTCCCGCACGCTGTGGCCCCCAGCTGTGGCTCCAGGTGCGCCTCGAAGGTCCTCGGGAAGCGACAAGCGTTTCAAAATCTTTAATATATTCTCCATTTTACATTGATGGGTTTTGGTGTTCTACTTAGTCCCCCTGTTCTTCGATATCAACCTATTTGGCATGGGAAACCCTGTCAGTAACAATGCTACCGCCAACATTGCCGTCAAAGTCATGAGAGGAGAGCTCAAGCCCTACCGCGACATCAACGCGGAACACCTTCGGTAAATTATTATTATATTGGTCCACCTTTCACCCACAGATACTCATGGCCTGGTACTTCGCTACTAAACACGGTCACAAAATGGGGAAAGTGATTAGTAGATTCGTTAGTGTCAGTCGCGTTTTCATAACTTTATGCTCTGCTTCCTCATTTGTCATTATTCGCGGCTATAAGTGCCGTGAAGCCCGTCTATATAGAGCCGACAATCACACTGGTTTTGAGAAAGTTCACAGGTCGACTCTACAGATATGGTCGCAAAGTGAGATATTAGTACCGTTTTGAAATATTTGCGTTATCCATTCGTGGAACATTCGGTGGTATACCTTCATGTCGGCCATATACAGGAGGTGAGTGAGTTGAGACTCAGCCACTCCTACCTCTTCTTTGAACCCACAGGACGTGTTGTTGAGTGTCCAACTCAGTTGGTTCAATGCTATACAAAACCATAATGCGCTCATAAGTATTCCTATTATATCATTAAGACATATATATCCCAATCCCCCTATTTATTCAACCCACATATCTTATCCTTGCACCCTCTTAAACCAGGTTCGTCAGGAGGACCAACGTCGCGGCCAAAACCATAAGATTAACAAAGATGGTAATAAAGCACTGTTAGGGTATGTGCACGACATGCTCAACACCTATCGCTGGGAACTTCTTGACTTGAATTAAGCCCTGATGATCTGAAACAGAAAAAATTTTCTCTCTTGGCAAGGACTGTTCTTCTACATTTCTGTGAAAGTTTTCGTGCACTTTCTTGTCAATTAGCTGCTGATGGAATTTTTCTGCCTCTGCTTTCTTTACTTCAGCTTTTAGAACTGTGAGTCTAGACAGAGTAATGCACTTTTCTCACTTCTGCTGTTAAAATTTAGGCCAAGCTTCTCGGCCGCCTGCTCTGCGGTTTTGTAAAGGAACGCTCCGTTGGCAATCATCTCGTGGTTTCCAAATAATTTTTCAAAGGGAACTCTGCTTTTTGCAGCGATGTAAGCTTTACTTAGAACAATTCGGTCATGAGGGCATTGGAGATTCAGAAGTCTTAATTCGCCTTGACGGCGTGAAATGTATAATGTCGGCATAGACGAATTTATATGCAAGCTTTTATGCATATACATGATCTTACGTATAGCGATATCAAGAGATATAAGCTCGACCTATGTCCATTGAACAAACCCAAAGGAGTAGAGTAGACCTGGGACGGCAACCATTTTAGTCTCATATATCTAGTTCAACGTCGACAGATTTGAAGACCAAATCTTTTAAGGAAGATGCTTTTATCCACTTCAAAGAGACTCCCTTATTGATGTTACGTCCTGGATGCGGCTTTGAAGCATGCCCAGGTATGTACAGGTCTCTCCCTTATCAGAATGTCTAATAACATTAATAACTACAAGTCCAGGGTCCAATCCAAAGTCCATTCCAACCTCTCCCAGTGTACTGCTTGACGATATTTAAAGCACTCTGAAGTTTGCTTATACCAAAAGCCTAGATCTGTAGGTCATCCATAGAAAATACATGAGTGGCCTTATATTCGCGGTGATGAGTGTCGTCACAGAGTTATCTAGAAGAACTTCTAACTGCAAGTGATAGACACAGAAGTGTGATGCAAAAAAGCGGAGGGCTCATGTCGATACCCTGAAAGACGCCCCTCCGGAAGGTGACATCGTTCGTTGTCACACAATATTTTTCAAATGAGATAGTATACCTAATTTCCCAAAGGGGCATCAATCTCTCCATGCATCTCACAATGTGAGGATGAACCTTCCAAACTTTTAAACAGACAGATGATATGTCAATTAAAGGTTGCATCGAAAGCTTTCCGGTAGTCAATCCAGGCCATTGGCAGGACGCGCTGATAGGCTGCTACGAATTTGCAGATGCACCAGTTAATTAGCAGGTTCTTTCGGCCGCCTGCTATACCATTTTTCGAGCCACGTTCTTCGTACTTCTCTCTCTATTCAGGCTCAATTCTTGAAATAATCCTGTTTTTTAGGATAGCTGTACAAATCTTATACTGTGCTTAAACAAGTTATTTGCCTGTAATTATCTGGGTTGAACAAGATGTATTTTTTGTTAGGAGTAGAGGGCGTCCTGACCCCAACCAATGCGGAATGGGCGTTTTCGAATTTAAATATAAGTTTAATATGCGGGCCAGATGTTATAACGTAGAAATAAACTTCTTCCACGGGGAGTTCTTGATACCATCTGGTACTGCCGCGAGAAAGTTCTTCGTGCCCCTAAGTGCTTTTTTTACTTCTTCGCTAGTGATTAATGGGCTTTTTTCTTCAGATGTTATAAGCTTGTCGCAAAACTCCTTGAAGCGGATGCGATTATCTTGTATACATTTCTCCAAAAAGTCTCTACTTCGTGGGGTTTGGGTGAATTTTTGACAGAAACAGGGGAACGCTGAAGAGGTGCGATGGGTCAGCAAGAGACTGTTAATCCTCCTTGATCCATATCTCCCTCTTTTATATTCTCCGCGTTGCGTTAAATAAACCCCGTATTTTGTCAACGAAATGCTGCTAGATTTTCAGCAGCTTTGAGTTGCTCAGTGCTTGATGAAGATCCTCAGTACTTGCGCAAACTTTCGAACCTTTTCAGTGAACGGTCTATAAGATGTTATGTAGTGAATCACACACTGAACGTGGGAAGCATTCTATCTTCCCCATCTAATCTTTTTGTTTGTATAATGCAAGCGTCATTTCGTCTTTCGATCCATCGTCGGTTTTAGCCTTCGATTTAAATCAGCCCAAGCTCTTGTAGCATCATAAACTGAACAATTGATGGTCTAGACATCGGACTCCTCCGAGATATTCTCACGAAGAGAGCAATCCATTTACTCTTTGTGAAATTTTTATGAGATTATTGATAAAGATATTACTGTAGGATTTGTTAAGCCTTCTAAATTCAATCTTGAAACACAATAAAAATTTTTTTTTATTCATTTTATACACTTTTTCTACACATAAACGTCAGTCAAACGCAATTATTCGAAAGGTAGGTAGGTCCTGGCGATGTCCTCTGTGCAGTTTATTATAAAATTTGGATTTTTATATATATTTTCTTAAGAGAAACGGTGAGCAAAACCACGATTTGGTTCTTTTTGTTTTTTGACCGCCATTTTGTTATTTTTTCACGTATATTAAAAAAATGTATAGGGGCCATAACCATTACCATACTTATCTAAAACTGTTTAATTTTTCCATTTCAAATGGCCCTATTTAAAAAAAATTTCAATAAGACGTAGCTACCTACTTTTGGAGATGTTGCGTTTGAATGACGTTTTTATGTATAAAAAATGTATAAAATGAATAAAAAACATATTCATTCTATTTTAAGGTTGCATTTATTAAGCCTAAGAAATCCTACATCAATATCTTTATCAATAATATCATGAAAAATTCAGAAAGATAGCGTTTTTTCATGGGTAGTTACTAGAATTACCCCTTAATGTTCCTCCTTGTCCTGAAATCACTTTCATATCTCAGAAGGTGCCTGCATTCCGCGGTTTGTCTCTATAATGCTTCCTTATTTTCCTCTGAAGTTCACTTAAGTAGCGTTTGGGGAAGCGCTCCGCATATATGCCCAGTGGGCACACGCGTTAAATAACATCTTTAGAACGGCTCTAAAATGTCCTAAGTCAGTCCATATAACGTTCCTTAAACATAAAATGTTCCAGAGACGTTTTAAAGACGTGTTTCGAACATAAAACGTTTTTAGAACATTATTTGGACTGACTTAGGACAGTTTTTAAAACATTTAAATGACGTCTTTTAACTTGTAGATCCAAGACACGATTTTAGGACGTTCCAATTACGCTCTAAAATGGCGTGCCTACTGGGTGTCCAGTTTTTAAGAGGAACGCACGTTGATTTCGCAATGACTGATGCGAAACATGCGAAAGCTCTGGGTGTTTCTGGCAACAAAGATTGTTTATACGTGGATATATACGACAAGGATAAGGCTGCATACACTGAAAGGTCGCCCGGTATCCCATCTTCACCGTATAAAGCACCTCACCTAGGTATCATTGAACTGTCGGCACGGTTGTTACTCCTCCTCTTGGGAATTATTCTTTTGAGACAATCCCTGGACAATTATCCGCGACTCCTTATTAATGAGTGTAACCATATTAATCAGAAACCCTGAGTATAGGGACCCTCTATCCGCAACCCCCGGACGCAGTCGTGTCTTTGTCATATGCCCTTCGTAACGACCAAAGTTATTAAGTTCAGCAAGACACATACAGTAATGACATTCAACACAACTTTGACAATGACCATCGAGGTCATTTTAAGCTTAATCACTTTTTAATAGAAAGCTGTATTTTCGAGTTCTTAAGTGAATAGTCAAAGACTTTTACATTTGCATCACAGGATTTGATAAAAATAAAACACTTTTTTTATAAAAGTTTGATTTACTTTTATCATTACCCTGGAACAACGGCATGGGCGTGGTAGCTTATATTCCCTTTGGGGTGCTTGATCGAAGTGATCTCAAAGGGCATTGTCAAGGTCGTGTTGAACGTCACAACTGCATGTAGTTTATTGAACTTAATAACTTTATTCGTTTCAAACAAATTTTGAAAGCTTCTCTTCCCAAGGGTAAGTAGACCTCGTATCAGCTTAAATGACCTTAAAGTGACCTTCATCGTAGAATTCGACTTATTACCTAAATACATATTTAATTGTACGATTTCCCTTCTTTCAATTGCCGGTGACAAAATGAAGCTTTTTATTGTAAAAAAGTTTACCTTATCCTCAAGGTTATCCCAAAGGTCAAAACAAAAATCACATTCATCACATACAGGTTCAGCCTTGGTGACCTCAAAAACCCCTTAGGTAATGCTTTTCGTTAACGCTAAAAATTGACTTCACTTACCCGACCTGAGCGGCCGTGACCTTTAAACGGGCGCGAGGTCAGGGTCAAGGTCAAAGTGTAGACTCTCATCGTCGCGTGATATCTGCATAAGTTTGTCCGCTATAGTATACTAGACAGTCTGATAAGTCCCTGAAAAATGAAATACGGAGACGTTTTTTTGGCCAAAGTCGGTTTTATTTTTCAACATACTCTCCTTTTAGGTCGATACAGCGAATCGAACGATCTTCTAACTTTTTGATACCGCCTGAAAAGTATTCGATCGGAAGGTATCCAAAATACGCCTCAGTTTCAGCTATGAGTTCCTCATTTGAGTAAAACCGCTTACCGGTGAGCCATCTCTTCAGGTTAGGGAACAAGTAATAGTCTCTGGGGGCTAGGTCTGGTGAATACGGTGGCTGAGGAACGAATTCGAAGCCGATTTCTTGCAATTTTGCTTGTGCAACTAAGCATGAATGAACAGGCGCATTGTCGTGAAGATGAAGCGGTTTTTTCTTCTTCAAATGCGGTCGTTTTTCGGCGATTTCGATTTTCAATCGGTCCAATAATGATGAATAGTATGCTCCGGTTATGGTTTTAC
>NC_046660.1:115476460-115478812 GCF_010883055.1 Belonocnema kinseyi | reverse complement strand
CGTTCCAATGATATGTCTACAGCATTAGCTACCTCTCTCAATTTCACCTTGGGATCATTCAACATCATATCATGGATTTTTTCGACATTTTCTGGTGTAGTGGCCTCTTTTGGGCGCCCAGATCATTCAGCATCAACTGTGCTCGTACGGCCACAACGAAACACGGTAAACCACTTATGAATCGTTCCAATCGACGGTGCAGAGTCCGGGTAATACTTATCCAGCTTGGCCTTGGTCTCGGATATCGTTTTCTTGCGAAGATAGTAGTGTTTGATCAAAACTCGAAACTCAGATTTTTCCATATTAAAAAAAAATCGGAGGTTAGTCGCTTCTCAGTGCTGTAACTTGTAAATGCGTAAACATAAATGGCTGAAGATTTGACAGGCGTCATTTGAAGGATCAAGCTCGACTAAAATGGTTCACATTAGTGAATACTAATGCCATCTCTTAGAATTTTCAGGTACTTATCAGACTGCCTAGTATTTTCCAATAATCCTGTTCTTATACTTATCAAAACATTGTTTGAGTGAAAATGACATGCGGTCATAGTAGGTTGATCAGCACTTTTTTGCCCATAATAAAAGAAGTCATCTTTCATAGAATAACAAGAAAAGTATTCAAGATAATATATTTTTGTAGACATATTATAAAATAGCGAATTTCGTACTCAGTTTACGTTCTCTGAATGATAAAAACTCAGATTGTGAATCTACTAGACTTTTCATGTTTTTTAACTTATAGCAAATGAGTAGCAGTTTTTTTAACGCATCTAACTTTTTCTTAGAAATAATTTAATTGTTGTCATTATTTAGCGATTTTTACGCGGAAATTGCTTGACCCACTGTTTCCTACCCACTTTTGACTAAACGCCTCTTATAGGAAAATTATTTATATTAATTTATTTATCTGTTTTTAAACTTAATCTTGAAAAGAGTTGATTTAGTTTTTCTTATTTCCTAATAGATTCAGATATCATAAGCTTTTGTACGTACAGCAGTTAACTGATTTTTATAATAACTTGAATTGCCACTACATACAGCGATATCTACCCAGTTATGACTACTTTCGCTAGGGAAGAATAAATAGTGATTGCTCCCGACTTAATTCATAAGTTAACATAATTTACCGCTAAGTTACGATAAGTTACTGGAAATTCTTGGATACCTGAAATTTCCAAACATTTTCTGTAGTCTATAAATTTACAGGAATCTTCCCTAATTTCTAGTAATTTATGATATTTAATGGTGTTTCCAATTTCCGTAAAAGTTTCTGTTTATTCTTTCTTAATGTTGAAAATTCTCTGCATTTACAACAAAATGTATTATGTAAAACAGTTGCATAAAGTAAACAGTTATAACACTTCTGAAAGTTACAGTACTTGAATTAGCTCATCTTCAAGTCGTTTCCGGTTCGTCTTTGGCTGGCCTGTAAATTCTCTTGGATTCGTGTCTCGCTCGTATAGCAAACTTGAGACTCGTGTGCAACTGCCACTTTACGCGCTTGTACCAAGCGTAAAAGTTAATTTTGTTAAACGTTAATGATTTCCCTTTCAAAGTATTCTCCTTTGGAAGCCACAACCTTCTTTCAGCAATCCTTTCAATTAGGAAGCACTCCTTAAAGTCACTTTTCGAAATAACTAACAGCTGCCTTGTCGCTATCTATTTTATTTCCTCTACGTCTTGAAATCGCTTATCTCTTAGAGGATACTTCAAGTTGTAAAATAGCAAGAAATTATAGGGACACAGGCCACGAGAGCACGGGTGGTGCCGAAGTTGTGTGCGCCTGTGTCTCATCAGAAATTTGCTGAATACGCTGTGATGAATGGGAAGGTGCGTTTTCGTACCTTGTCGTTATCTACAACACTGCTACACCATCTATGTTATGGAAAAACTACCCTTTCAATCGCCGAATTATTGTGGTGCATTCGGTGCTTCGTCATTTCTACGCGGACGATCGTGATTAATGTGTCAAGGTCGGTGTTAGACCATTTGGTGAGCCCGAAAGAATAAGTGAGGATAGAAATGACATAGGTGTTGATTTTCCCGATGTTGTCTGTCGAGTTTAGAGAATTCTTTAGAATTAATCTGAGTCCTGTATTGCAGGCAGTCCTTAGGTTTTTCTTAACTTGTCTTCAGCCATTGCCTCGATGATCATGTATTCTAAATCCGTGAGACATTCACTGAAGCAGTGTCCTTGAAATATGTCCTTCGTGTTGCGTATTGATCTACCGTCCATTGACGTTGATAAAGCCCTTAGTCCATTTGTTCGTGTACAAAAATTGGTTTTGGTCAATATTCTTCGCGAAAAGATGAAAACAAATTTTATTCACATCAATCTGTCCTTGCTTGATAT
>NC_046660.1:115438445-115476360 GCF_010883055.1 Belonocnema kinseyi | reverse complement strand
AATAATATACGCAATAGAGAATATTTTGGCTTAGGCTGCTTAAAAAATTTCAACAAATAAAATTGAATCGGAATAGTAAATTATAATAATGAATACTATTAATTAATAATATATAATCCTGGAAGACCGATGGATAGAAGACCGAATAGAAGAACGAATAGAAGACCGATGAAATACCATAGCTAAGGGTCACTCCCCGAGGTGACCTTTAGTTACGGTATCCTATAGTATAGTCCATAGTGTCACGTATCGCCACACTATCATTTATGGGTCTTCCAGGATTATTTGTTATTATCTAATAGGTTTTAAAATTGGCATTTCTAATTGTTATTCGAATGCATTTGTTGAAATTTTCTAAGCAATTTAAGCCAAATTATAACTCTTTACTACATATATTACTAGATATAGCACATTCAGGTTTAAATTCCATTTACGTTTATTGTTATTGATATATCGTAATTTTATTTTCAAGTATCTATAGTCAAAATATGAAAGCATTTATAGAATCTGAAGTGACGTGAAAAAACCATTTTTTATCTTTTCGCGAAGGATATTTTCTAAAACAATTTTTATAGTTAACCAAATGGAGAATTGCCTTATGCGATAAAGTAAGATTTATCATGGCATAATCTGTGTTTTTGTGCGATTTTTTCGGGTGAATTGTCAAGATGTGCAGCTGTTTTCGAAGGGCTTTTGTTATGTGAATGAATAATAGATATCTTTGGTTGCTCATGATCAGAATACTTGATTCTGGTACACCATAGCATCCTCCCTCGACTTACGAATTCAATGCTCTATGTAGAGCTTTAGTAAATTTTTAAGACTTCAAGCAAAAAGTCATTAGGTTCTAGAGGAAACAATTGCTCGTAGTCACTGTATGCCATACGCAAATTCCTTTGATATTTACGAGTCATGGCCACAGAATCTATAGTGAATAAGTCTTTACTGCCTCGCGAGTTTTTTCCACATTTTTTTTTGTTCTTGTCTAAGAATGTCATTCTCGCCGCAGTGAAAAAGTACCTTATCTGCAATGATAGCTGTAAGATAGGTTCTAAGCGTCTACTTTTTTAGGCAATATATTCGTATTACCCTAAAGCATCAAGCCTGTCATCTGAACTGGGGGTTCAATGATCTTCTAAAAACACCTTGCCTATGCAGGATGCACACTCTTCAAGTGCTTATATCAAAAGTTGTTCATTATATCTGGACCTAGATCTTTCCATTTACTTGCTCTTTTCAAAATCGCTCAAACATCTAAAGCTGTGATGTTTATCAGCTCCATTTCGAAATTATTCGTAGCTTTTGTCTTCTCTAGTTGGAACCACGCAGCGTATAAATTACGTATGTTCGTTTTTCCCCAAACATCCGACCAATAGTCAATCATTTTTTTCCAATTGAGGTACTTCGATGTCTTGTCGGTTTTTTTTTTGCTTTACACTCAATTCATGATAGAACCTTTATTTATTCGCCTGAAAGGTTCATCAAAGATTTTATCTATCTATCATTATTGTAATATTTTTGTTCAAACTTTTTCTCGGGTGAATCCGGTTTTTCACATAGCCACGGTAGCAAAACTATTATCATCGCTCCCCAAATATTCTTAATTCTAGAAGTAGTCCTTTGCACTGGGCCTATAAGAAATGTGATGCTTTCTCTACCTGGAGCTATTTTTTTCCTTTGACTAAATATGTATTTCGTGTACCTATGTCTAGTTATTTCGGTCTCCATAAGGCAATAAACCCGACCAATTTTCTACATTTAAGTTCTGCAATATTGGCTATCTAGCCACCAATACTTTTCAATATTCCTTATTTGTCGTTTCGGCAGAAACCTTGAGAATCACAATGCTATGTTTGTATTTTTACAGTCTGTGTCTTGTTCGTAATCAATTTCTTTGTTAAAAGTGTGTCTTTCAACATGGTACATCGTCGGAATATTTCTTCTTTCTTGGATTAGATCTGAAATAAGAAAATACGTAAACTGTACATGTGCCATTCTACATATTTTACTTTTAATTTTGACATTAACGTTATTCAAATAGACTTGACCGAATATTAAGTTATTACTCTGAATCTTTAATGCAAGTGCAATTTCATTTCTTTTTAACTTGATCTTAAAAGGATCTATTCTATCAATATTTGCTTTATCGTATAGTTTTTCTTTCAAGTACGATCTCATGTATAGAGATTACGGTATTATATCCATTTTCATGCATGCGCTTAGACGGTTCCTTTTGAAAGATCTTTGTACGTGAATAATATTTGTTGTTACAAGCGGGCCATGCCATCTTGGATGGAGTTCAGGCAGTTGGCATCGAATTCGAATTGTGCCAATGCAGCGGGTGTGGCGAGCGTAGTTCGATCATGCAAAATCGTTCGTATTTGAGCACCTAAGTAGCCGCACCAGAGTTTGTTGGATAGTGTAGCGGACGGTACGGTACGGGTCTGCATTCAGTCTGTATCGCTAAGTCCAAGTGTCGTAAGCTCACAACAGTTTTCCCTCCAAAACTACGTACTGCAGTTGTGAACTCTTTTCGCAAAATAAACTGAAATTAACCCTTAGCTGCCACTGTGGGTCGATATGACCCTAGTCCCATTTTAAGTGAATTTTAAAAGTACATAGTTTTTAAATGTATAGCTACAATCACCCAAATCTATTAGAGAATGCAGCTAACTTTTAAGACTAATAGTATTACATATGAAGAGGTGGAATAGTCGTGGGAGGCGATGAAAGTATTTTTATGTTTTGGTTTTGACTCCAACGTGGCAGCTGCATAATTTTAATTTTAATTTTGTCATTTTTTTTTAATTTTGATCTTGGAAGGAAGAATAAATTAAATTAAATGTGTGACTATAATTAAACATTTTTCTTTCGAAATAAAGTGTTTTCAGTCGTATAAATTGTGTAAATTTTACGCTCCTGACGTAAGTGTACACGCCTAATAAAGTAAGTGGCTATAATGCAACGAACATTACCTTTATTATTGCTCAATTTGTGCAGCGTAAAAGTGAAAAAATGAATTATATTACTTATTTTTTCACAAAATATATTATTGCCTATTCCATTAATTAAAGTAACCCTTCAATATAAAAGAAAAAAAATAAAGTCAAAATATTGGATAGTTCTTTTTGCAATAACAATTTTTAATCGCTGGGGTCATATTGACCCCATGTGGCAGCTATATCATACCAGATAAGTGTGGCAGCTAAGGGTTAAAGCCAAATTTCTGTCTCTCCTTTATCAGGGTAGGTATTCTGAAATCGGACTCTGCTTATGAATTTTCTGAAATGTATGAAGTATGAGATAGATAAATGTTTTTTATCGGCCTGCTGACCTTAAAAAATTGACCTGCGCACACTTTTATTTTTTACAGAATATTCTTACAACTACCTTTTAAAAACTAACATTCATCAACACCTTATCTCTAAGCTGCTCACTTTTATAGCCTAGCCTTCCTCGCTTCGCCTCGCCTCGCACGCATGTCGCTATTTTCTCGCATTGCCAGCTTTTGCCTCCGCGGCAAACACTTTATACTTATCTACTATTTACAGTATTTACTGTTTCCTCATGTCTACTTCCTCTCATAGTTACCACCTTTCTTCTCCATTCCTCTTCCTTCTCTTTTTCTCCATCTTACTCAACACCCCCGTCACCCATGATACTGCCCTTTTGTCCCCCCTTTCATGCAACAATACCTTGATCCTTATGTCACTCCTTTCCACCTCTTCACACTTCTCTCAACAGTGCTCCACTTATTCATTTCCCTTTTCGCACAATTCACACATCCTCTTCTCTCTAGAAAGCCAGAACCTATTATAATCCTCTATGCATCCGCATCTAATTCTCGCTATAAGTAGCTGACTTCCTTGCTTTCTTTTTTCTCACAAATATTGCGCTCTCTCCATTGGCATAATCCACATATAGTTCCCGCTAAACCTTGACTCTTTCCTTCTCTCTTCTTGTTCTGCCTTCTCTGTATCCATGCCATTCTTTTTAACCATCTCATATACCTTCCTTCCATCCTCGTGCATCTTTCTCACTTCATCCATCTGCAATCCGTTCGTTCTAAAATACATTTCCCTTTCCACCTCCAGCTTGCCACCCCAGCGTCTGTTCTCCTTCTCAAAAATTATCATTTACGTTCAGTACTTTTTGCATGGGCCTACCATAGCTAATATGGACAATCGCCATTTTATAAAGTCGAGTATGAAAACGAAACTTATATTGAGCTAAACAACTACATGTATATAAAAAAATATCGTGTTAATTTTATTTAGAAAAAAAATATTGTGCCTTTAATATAAAAGATATAATGTTGAAAAGAATGATATTTTTATTTCGCGTGACACATGGCGGAGGTAAGCAGTTACGGTGTGGTAACAGAGTTGCTTAGCATATCATAACTGTGTATACAGGATGATTTTTTTAACTTGAACCTTTCAAATATCTCGAAAAATAGGAACTTTATGAAAAATATTATACATCAAAATTTAATCACTCTGAGGAGTACATACACTAATGTTAAAATCGGTTGCCCCACACCGCCCCCTGGGGATGGGGGACAGTTCGAAATCTTAATTGGGAACCCCTATTTTTCATCGCATATTCGGATTCGTTGGATAAAAATGTGTATGATTTGTCTGACACATTTTTCTCGTTTCCCGATAGATGGCGCTGTAATCGACGAAATTCAATTTTGCTTCATTTTACTGTTACTGAGGATGGACGCTCACGATTCTGCAATACATTAACAATCAAAAATACACCATTTTCATTGTGACATGACACCCCGGAAAAAAAATTTTTTCAAATCGCTACAGAATCGTTGAAAGAGTGCAATAAAAACTCGTACATAAAAAAATACATCGCGACGAATATAGGTAGAACCTCTTTCTTTTTGAAGCCGGTTAAAAATGAGGGAAATAGAGCTACGGATCTCTTTGGTAATTATTATTTTGAAAAACATGCCAAAACGTATGTCCGTTCTTGAGAAGTAATTATTAAGTAATACGTTTACATTAACAGTGTTTCCTCAATATTCCTAAATTTTAGCTCTGGCATTATTGTAGTTAGAGGTCACCGGAGGCTATCAAAACATTACGAAAGTGTTTACTTTTTTCTTTCCTTAATTGCAGTAAATTAGAAAAAATACATTTAAGACAATACTCATTTTAGTTAGATCAAAGATTATGCCGAATACTACTTTACAATGGAATATCTAACCGTACAAGAAACAATTAAAATGGTTCTGGTATAGGGCGAAGCTGGAAGAAATCTTGATAATGCTGTCAATCTCTACGCTCAGCGTTTTCCAAATATAATTGTGTCGCGTGTTTCATTTTATCGTACTATTGCCAAATTTACTATCGATGGAAGTGTTCACCTCAAAAAAAGGACCCGTACAACAACAGGCACTAGAGAAAATAATCAAATTGCTGTATTAGCTGCAGTCGCCAATAATCCTCACATTAGTACAAAAAAAATTGCTCGTTATTCCGGAATATCTCAGATCATGGTTTGGAAAATTTGGAAACGTAATAAATTTCATACGTATCCTGTCTCTTTACATCAAGAATTTCAAGGCGTTGATTTCCATGGATAGTCGAACATCAGCGTCCATGAACTGTCAACGTATGGTGTAGAATAATTGGCAAAAACTGATCGGTTCCCATATTATTGCTTGAAGACTTGAGCTTAGAAATAGGGCAAAACATGTGGTTTCGACATGATGGTTGTCCGGAACACTTTTCAGCGATAGCATGAGAAGTTATTGATCGTGATTGCAATGGCTGCTGGATTGGTAGAGGCGGTCCGATAAAATAGCCTGCAAGATCGCCAGATCTTACTTTACCAGATTTTTTTGTTGGTCTATCTGAAAGACAAAGTGTACAAAGAAAAATCAGCAACAAGCATTACGGATTAATAAGTGTATTTAAGCCTAAGTTCATCACTTTGAGCACTTACTTTAATTAAAAAATAATTCCCTGAGTACCTCGAATCGTGAGAGGCAAGGGGACTCATGTTAATCAAGCACCCCAAATTGTGAGAGGCAAGGGGTTTCACGTTAATCAAGCATCCCAAAGGGACCAGAAAACTGCTACATCCACGTCGTTGTTCCTGGGTTACGCTAAAAGTAGTACAGTAAAGACCCATTTATTGCAGGACCCGTTTATCACAGGGATCGTCTATTGCCAAATTCGCGACCCGTTTATCGCGGGATACCTTACCTCCACTCTTTACTTTCACATCTCTCAGTAAACTAATAGCTGAAAAGGCGGGACTAGCGGGACTGGATTGATTTTAAACTGAAGATTGCAGTACGTATTTCGACGTTATCTAGCATGCACGCGCGGAAACAATTGCAAACTCACATAGCTATATAGTACCCTAACATCCCTAGTAAGCGGACCAATCAGCTGTTCTTACTGAGAAATGTGCCTACCCTCCAATGAAGTGGTGGGAGACAGTGAAATTTCTCCTTATTCTGCGATAAACGAGACCCATTAATTTGAGCAGCCTTGCAATAAACGGGTCTTTACTGTAGTTTGTTTTAAGACTAATTTCAAGCATTGCAGAATCGTAAGCGTGCATTCGCAGTAACAGTAAAATAAAGAAAAATTTAATTTCGTAGATTACAGCGCCATCTATCGCGAAACGATAAAAATGTTTTAGACAAATCATACGCATTTTTATCCAAAGAATTCGAATATGCAATAAAAATAGGGGGTCCCATTCAAGATTTCGAACTTGCTCCCACCTCCGCTTCCAGGTGGCGGTGTGAGGGAACCGATTTTAACATCAGAGTATGTGCTCCTCAGAGTGACTATATTTTGATTCCTAACATTTTTTATAGACTACCTATTTTTCGAGATATTTGAAAGTTTCAAGTTAAAAGAATCACCCTGTATATACATTATGAATTGTGGTTATAACTGTCAACATAATTTTTTCCGAAAATGAATTTGCGACGTTGGAACTGTCGTTGCCTTGCGAAATGTTACTGTGAATGTATGCATTCGTATATAGCACGCTTGTATCGCACTGTACAAACCCAATCAAAATTTGAACCAAAAGTTAGGAGAGAAAATTTCATATCTTACATCTATCTAAGTGTAAACTTTAAATGTTATATATATGGTATTGACCAGGGTGTAGTATATATTTACAGATGATAATTAAAATAATTCCTTGTTGATAACTGGTCAATTGGATTCAAAATCATGCCTAAAAAACTCTTAGTACATACGAGGTATTGCGTTTCGACCATACGTCGACAGTCCTCATTAGAAATAACTACACCGTATTCCATTTTTATTCGAGGTCGGCACACGTTTTATAGTTAGATTTCCACCAGGTAGACCCATTCGGATGGCATGAAAAATTGTCCTATAAGCTATAGGCCCCTTTCATTGGTGGGCCCTTAATTGCTCCCTATATATTCAAATACTCGCTCTTTTATTTGAGTACTAATAGAAGCATCTAATGTTCCCCGTGTTTAGGCCTGCCCTTCTAACCAAGTTTATCATTTTGTTTAAGATACTCAGTTGAATAATTTCTGGAGCTTTGCAAGAGTCTCCTGTTCAGGTGTTACATATAAATATGCATCATTTCACGAATATTTCTCCTGATCAAACTATCCGTAAATTTTTGGAGTTGAAAGATATTCCTAGAAAGAATCTACTCACCAAACAGGAAATTAATTTTGAAGCTCACTTCACTGAGACTTACACAAAAGATTGTAGCGGACATGGATTAGCTTCCGTTCATTGATATCGCGAGATATTCGTCTTGCAGGTAATGACGGTTTCTTCCGCCTGCTTATCGTGTATCATCCTGTCTCTTGTGTTTAATGTCAAACTATAAAATTGACGACTTTTTTAAACGCATCTAGGCCTGCTTCTACGAAATTTGCAATTAACGATTGTTTGTATGTGAGGAACCCGATGAACCTGTTCAAATTTTTTAATTGAATACCGTAACATATGAAAAGACTAATTCTGATTTAGCAGCTGATGCATTTGCGAACAAAACCCACATGGATGATTTATTCGTTAGTGGTTTGGATTAAACTTTCACTCTTGCCTTGAGATATTAGCTCATTCAATTGGCTTCCTCTGGCGGTTTTCATTTACGTAAGTGGTTTAGCGATTGCTTTGATTTACTTTTTGATCAAAAGCTACCCCCTGACATAGCCCAGAAAAGGCATAATTTTTTCTCCAAACTGGCTGCCTTTACACGTATTATATTTCCATGATGGACGTCTGAAGGTATCCATAATGAGTTGATTTTAATACATGCCTTCTCCGACGAATCTCTCTTAGCTTATGTTGCTGGTGTATATTTACGTATCAGCTTAAACCAATTAGCACTCCAAGCATTAAACTGTGTGCTGCCACTCTTTTGGTAAATCTAGTTCCATTTTTAGTCAGTTCAACCGTTTTTGTTTCTAGTAGAGTTTTCCACAATTCAAACTAAATTGCCTTATGCCTTTTGGGATCATGTTCCATATACACAAAACCCTGCTGATTGCGCCTCATGCAGCCTTTTAGTAGACGATTTATTAACCTTTATTCTTTGGTGGGAAGATCCAGCGTGCTTTCTATTCCTTCACAGGCTTAGCCTAAATGCAATGCAGAAGCCTTTGAAAGCTTACAAATGATCATAATTTATCTTCTCACTTAGCCTCAGATGGCACAACTTGTCATTTTATAACTCCTGTCGCTCTAGACATTAAGGCTTTGTGGGAAGTGGGAGTTAGGAGCGTGAAACTCTACTTACGTAAACTGTTTTTAAATGTTACACCTACCGTTAAAGAGTTTGAAACGCTGTTGCGTCATATTATAAGTTGTTTAAACTTCAGCTGCCCCCCCCCCCCTGCATACCAAAGATGATCCGGAAAGCTGAAAGGTGCTCAATCCTGGATATTTTTTAAATGGAGCAGCTTTGAAAATTGTATCGGCCGTTTCTTTTCTAGATGTCCGTGACAACTTTTTATGTCGCTGGAAATATTGTCAACGAATTTTAGAGAAATTTTGGCGTTGCTGGTCAGCAGATTATCTTGAATCTTTACGACAGCGAAACAAGTGGTTTTCGAATAACCCTAATCTTACATTTGGGAGTATTTTACTTTTAAGACATGTCAATCTGCTTTTCTCAGATGATTTTCGTGTCTATTTTTCCACAACTCGATCAATTCAGAATACTTCAAGCTTGGTGTGATGGCCAGAGATGAAAATAAATTCGCTTCTCTGCCGAAAGTGAGTTCAAACAGAATTTAACCAGTACCTTCATGCTTCATAGTGTTCTAAGCAAGTGTTAGGATCCTTACGTTCTTGTCCCATTCATTTTGGTTGTCTTCGATGCTCGTTCTTAATAAATTTTTCATTGTTGAATGTGATCTTTCATGTGATCCATTGCTTTGAAGGTGGTAATCAGTTGTCTTAATGTGCTCTATTCTGAATAAGTTTTCGAATTCGTGAATTAACTGTGAAACCAAGTTTTGTCGTTAGCCTCTTAGTATACTTTTGGGTAATGCGAATATATAGCTACCTTCTCATTTCGTTGAGTAGGAGTATCTGGGATTATTGCTTCAGGTCTTCTCGTCATTTTTACGGTTTTCTGCAAATGACATGCTGGGCATTTTTTAACGTAGTCAATGACTTCGTTTTCTACGCCTCTCCATTCACCTAATGTCCTCGCTCTTCCAATGGTTTTATTTTCGCCGTAATGCTGTGTCATAACTGATCCGTGAGATTCTTTGATGATGTCCTTTTTTTCCTGGTTAGTTAATTCACTTTGTGGTGCGTAACAACAACGGAAATCGCTATTAGGGTATTTCAAACACAAGAAGTTGAGCATTTCTTCAATTTGAATTTTTTCTATACGTGTGATGGTCGGGCTATTGAAATGGAATCGAAAGATACTTAACTGTCTTCTTAACTTTTTTTGCGTAACTTCCTCCAGTATGGTAAGCCATTTATCTCGTCATATGGTGAAAGTTGAACAGTATTGATATATTTTGTGTGTCTCTTTTGTATTTTCTTCCACAGCTTTCCTGCTGCATTTGGTTTTCGAGTAGCTCTTGGTGTTGTTTCTTTGTTTTCCATTTAAAGTATTTCTCCGCTAATTCTTTATCCCATTCGGGGACAGGACCAATTTCAGGTAGTGGATTGATTGCTTCTTCATCCACTGAAGGTCCCCCACATTCTTCGAGCGGGTAACTTAATTCTAGTTTTTTCTTCTCTAGGTGGCGGTGCATCTAGTCTTCGTTGATCATGGTTGTTTGAGGATTCGATTTCGGGTAATGCTTCTTCTGCGGTTTCAGTTTCTTCATCTGAATCTTCTTTATTGTCTGCTGATAATTTTTCTAACAGATCCGATTCTTGGATCGGAGTAAGTTGTGATAGACAATCTGCATTTTTCTCAGTTTTATTAAGTGTTCTAAACATAAAACAGCAAGAGTGACCATTTTAACTGAGCACTGCCCAGATGCCAACATTTGATGCATCTGTTGTTAGGGTGAAAGTGTCCTTAAAGTTAGGATATCGAAGCACGGGTGCTGAACATAATGAATCTTTAAGAATGTCAAAGGGTTTCTGGCCATTTGATGTCCAATCAAAAATAATGTTCTTCTGAATTAAGCTTGTAAGTGGTTTGGAAAGAGTAGAGAAATTTTTTATAAATTTCCTATAATATCCTGCAAGACCTGAAAAGCATTATATTTCTTTAACGTTACTAGGTTTTCTGACATTTTTAAGGGCTTCGATTTTCGCGGGGTTAGGTTTTACACCGTCTTTAGTAATTAGGTGTCCTAAGTATTCAAGTTCTGGTCTTAAATACTCACACTTGTCTGGTTCTAACTTTAATCCTAATTCTTTTAATCATTGAAATAGGACGGTAAGACTTTTATTATGTTCTTCTATGGTGTATCCAAAGATGATTATATCGTCCATATAGACGAAGTATTGTTTCCCTACGAGTCTTTGAAATGTACTGTCCATCATTCGTTGAAATGTAGCCGGCTGTCGAGAAGGCTGTATATTTTTTGCATTCTTCAGCCATCGGTATTTGTTGAAAACCTGAACTTAGGTCGAAGGCTGAGAAAAATTTAGATTTTCCTAGGTGATCCAGAATGTCATCGATGACGGGTAATGGATATGCATCCCGATCAGTATCTTCGTTTATCTTGCGATAATCGACTACCATTCTTAACTTATCGTTTTTCTTAGGATCCACCCAAATTGGTGAGTTATAAAGTGAATTTTAGTTTCTTACCATCTGTTGTTACAAAATATTCTATACGTACTCTTTGACAAAGTTTGTGTGAGCTTCAGGATGTTTGTAGGATCTGCTGTTAACTGTTTTCCCTAATTTTAATGTTATCTAGTGTTCAGTGTGGGTTGTGCACGGTCAGGGGTCTCCTTCTAATGCAAAACGGGTGTTGTAGCTTGTGACAATTTTCCAAATAGAATCTCGGATGGAATCTTCTACGTGATCTAGTCTTGTATTTTCTTTTAATTTTCTAATTCTCTCGGGATTGAAGGGTACTCCCCCCCCCCCATTTTTAGACTGAATTACGTCGCGTGATTTAATATTAGTGACAATGTGAAAACATATTTTCTCAGGTAGTCTTACCGATTCATTTTTATAATTAAAATAAGGTAACTTGATTTGATTATTTTTGCATCTGCATATTCTATCCCGGATATTTTCATAGTTTTCTATCCACACATCTTTATCTGTTTCTTCTGTCGGGATATAATAGATTCTCATAACGTTCCTTTCAATGAAATATCCATCTTCGTGTAACAACATCTTTTTACCATCTGAATATAACCATTTATCTGTTAAATAGTACTTGATATATTTAAAAAAAGGCAACCTAATTATTTCTTCTTCAGGTAGAGGGAAGTTGTCAGATACAATGTGGAATAAATGTCTTTTCCCCAAATTTTCAATGTGTGTTGCTAAGTGGCTTTGGTGTTTATCATTTCCCATGTTGAAATTTTTCGTCATTCTAAATAGTTTGCATTCAATTGGGACATAGTCTTCCCTTATGAGGTTTATTATGAGCCGGAGTCCACTGATAGACTGTATTCTCGTCCGTTTCGCTTTCCGGCGACTTATTGCAATCCTCCATGAGCGTTAGAGACTCTGCTTGTTCTAAATTCGTTTCTATTTGTTACATTTCCCCCATCGGGAATTCCTGATTATTTAAAAATTCCTCGTGTTTCTGGCTGGTGCAGTCTACTTGAGGTGGCCTTGTTGTATTCATACCCTGTCGAAAATTTTGGGTTTTCGTATAGCATTGATTTGCTGATTGTCCTACGTTGCTACATTCATGACATTTCATTTTCGCTCTGTCACTCAAAAGGACATTTTGATTAGGATGAATGGGGTGTTGTATTGGCTTGGGCTCTAGGTTGTGGCGTTGGTCTAAATTGTTGTTTTGGTTCGTAATTTAATTTTGTTAAGGGTTGGATCGCTTTATACATTCAATTTTTTATTCTTTTAACCAAACTTCAGCTTCTAGGGCTTCCTGCAAAGCTTCAGTTATTGTTTTAGGCTTCATGTACCGAACTTGGCTAGAAATTGCATCCCTCAGATTCATCACATATTTTTTAACGGCTAATTTTTCCTCCATCTCGAGTGCTATTTGCCGCTTGCTGCTTGAGCTGTATTCAGCCTGAAGGGCGTAGGTTAGCTCGTTGTACGTACCTTGAAATTTTTGACTGTATGTCTGTACGCTCTCAGGGCCTTGCTTGACTTTTTCTAACTTAGCCCTGCATAATTTCACTGAGGTGGTTATTCCTAAATTAAAACGCAGTGTATTTTACAAACCCTCTTAATTATTAAAATAGATATGTCCAATTTATCTTTTTTCGTTGCCAGTATTTTTTTCTCTCAATATATTTTCAAGTAGTAAGTGGAAATTACTACACGTATTTTTGCTCGTTCTACACTCTTTATAAAATCGTGAATCCCCACGCCGTCGATACTATTGAGACTTTCGACGGCGCGTATTATATCCTTTGCTGGAGAGAGAGATTCCTGGCCGGTTATATTGTTATCTGATATCCTGACACTAGCACGAGGTGCAAGTATCCGCTCTTCCGTTGGATGCTGTCTCCGCAGTTACCCTGCATGAAACGAGTCGTTGTCTCGTCCGTTCTCCTGGTGTCGCGTAGAGCTCACTGTCTCGTCATCCGTTGCTAACGCATTTGTAGCTCGAGCTAACGCTGTTATCTTATTTCTGTGCATACTGTTTTCTTGATTAAGAATTCATAGATTATTTTTTATCATCCCTTGTCCTATTTCCAATTGATTTAATTGTAGCAGGATTTATTTCAATCGATCTATTTCCTTATGTTTGAGGTTTTCCATGGAATTTCGTGGAGATGGATTTGGGGAATTGATCAGTGAAGCCATGACAGTTAGGAAAGGATTATTAATCAAAAAGATAAGCTCGTCTGAATCAGTTTCGTCAGTTGTTGACGCGATTTCCTGCTGTTTTTCCCTATACTGGAGAAACGCCAGTTAAACAAATATATTTGTTGTAGATTTAAATCCTGACTTGCAAAATCGTGCTAATATAACTATCTCAACTATGCTCAACCAAAATTATCATAACAATTAGTCCCCAAAAACGACGGTCAATGAGACTTATTCTGTGAGAGTAGTTTTTACAGGAATAATATCTTACATCTAAGTCGCTCACTTCTATTGTCGTTGTTGCTCGGCAGAATAATATCCGTAGATGTAGCTCTGCAAGATGATTTCCGTGAATGTAGCTCTGCGTGGTGCGATGATCACTGACTTCTGGTTCACGTAGAATAGAGTGGACTTAGTGTTAGTTCAACTGCTAATTTTACCAAAAGACCTTACTAACCATTTATCGAATTGATAGTCGTAGATACAATCCGGAGTTCGTATTTTCACTTTTTTCGGATTCCCGGTTCGTCCAAGATAGGACAGTTTGATTTTTTTTCTTTTTTAAACTTCCGTAGAAACTCGATCGTTTGCCGCTATCCTGGCAGGATCGCCAGAAAATGTAACGGGTCCGAATAATATGTTCAGTTTTATATGCACAATGTCAATTCGCCGTAACAAATTGAGGTACTTTATTAATTACGTATGGTATGGTGATAGACATATGTCAAGTTAATAAACGGAACTGTCGTCCATTCCCATAACCCTGCTCATTAACCTGAATAGTGGATGGGATAATGCCTTTGTTAGAGCCTCTTTTGCACTATTTTCCGTATACCATTTAAAATGGATTCAGTGATTAATTTTTGTAAAGATCCTTTGGATAATTTGAAAAAGGGTGGTGTTGTCCATATGATCACTAGCAGGATCTGTAATACGATATCTGTAAGACATGCCAAGGAATTTGTTGATGTTGGCCATGAGCTTGACAGGGATAATGTTCAAATTTTGCACACTGAAAGTGATGAGAAAAAGAGAGAATTGATAGAAATTCTTTATATTAAAAAACAAAAAAAGTTATCTTTTAATTTAAAAACAGAATTGGATAAGTTGAACAAAAGTTATGTTAATATGATTAATTATATATAACGAGGCTGTTTCATGAAGTTTGTTTGATCTTTTACTTTCTCTATTTCTGATGTAATTGAGAGAGAGAGAGTGAGAGAGAGCCTGTTCGTGGATGCTGTCAATTTCTACCTATTAAATTTGCCTTGCCTTGACAAGGGCACGGTACGGGTACCGAGACGTTGGTAATGCAATTTTATTTTATTTTTTTTTTTAATATTATTTTATTGTAATTTAATGATAATCAAAATAAAGAAGATGAAAGAAAGAAAAAAACAAGGAAGGGGATGCGGTTGGCTGCCTTCTTCTTTTTCTTTCCTCTTTTTTATTTTTGTCCGGAAATTATTTATTTCATTTTTTCAGATTACAAGAGGATTTTTTTTCGTTATGGTCCAAATTTGGTCGTTGGATTTTTGTTTTTTATTAACGTGAGCTTGCATCAATAACCCATTTTCTATTTACGCCACTGGCCCGTCTGCTAGAGTCATACGTTCTCGGCTTCTTATAAGCGGACGGAACGACTCTGTAGTCATTCTGCATTGCTACGTTCAAGTGTCGTCAGTTCACAACAATTTTGCCTTCAAAATTACGTACTACAGTTGTGAACTTCTATGGCAAACTAAACTAAAACTAAAGTCCAATTTCTATCTCCCCTTTGTTAAACGAACCATTGCATTCGTTATAAACAATCTTAAACTTTCCATTGTATCTTATTATTAGTGAGTAACAAATTATTTTTTGTTTGATGTCCATTTATTCCGAATGAAAAAATCTGTGAACACTTATCCTCAGTGCTACGGTGACAGGTAACTTCAGAAATACAACTTGGAGCACAATATACCCTAGAGACATGGCCCCCAGAGTTTATTCTTTCGATAATTGACGCAGCGCAGCTGGGATGTGTGAGATGAGCTGTGGGGGATGCGTAGTGTTCACTTACACTTGAATGATTACATTCGAAGTGGACCTTTGTCTAATGAGTTAGTTCCAAGGTCAGCCCCAAAACTGACATTCACTCTAGGGTTTAGTGTATTTGAATTTAATCTATCCATAGTCACGACCCCTTCTACAGTGGCTTCGCATTTGATATATTTTACTTAACTTTTCTTAAAATCGTCAAACATTTACTGAACTTTTTTGTATTTTTCACGATTCGGTTAGAAAAATAATCCTAAATAATGTTAAACATCATTTAAACAAATTCGATTTACCAAAATGATTCAGTTACGTTATTACTGCCGCAATATTCACCACATTGCAATATATAACAAAATATGTAATCTTCCTAATGAGAAAGCATAAAAAAATACAGATGAGAATTGCAGGCTTTCACGAACCTTGATTGTAATTCCGAAAAAGAAGGTCAACGGAAACCGAAGCCAAATCCGCTTTTTGTTGGTTTGGAACTAGACACTATTACAAATGTTTTATTCTTCTTTTTTTTGCCATGGCCTTTCATTAAAGTTGCATGTCTTGGATGCGGATACGAAGAAGACAGGAAGGCAGACGAATAAACAGAACTGTCATTTTGTGGCGAGCGAGAACGGTCTGGGCTCGTGACAAACGAAATTGAAGAAATTACAGCTGAGAGCGAAGCTCGTGGCGTCGGCCAATAATTTTAAACTTTGCCGCTGGTCATTTTAGTTTAGAACCCTCTTAACATTTAGTTTCATCTTTCCATTCTTTAAACCTTTTCTCTCTTTACCTCGATTATCATGCGGGAAACAAATAAGAGATAGTAAAGATTATCACATTTTTTCTTACGGTTAACTAATAATAAAGTACGCAATCTTATAACAAAGTTTCAGCTAAAGTAATATTTGAAATCTTACAATAGTTATTTTAAAAATTCTTGATGAAATTATAGAACCAAATGAAAAGCGAAAAATATTGTTTTTGGATTACCTATCGAGCATGGTTTAGCGACAAAATTAAGCTATTAATTTTTTTTATTTCATGAGGTACCAGGATGTAACTTAGAAATTGGGAAATTTCGTGGACCGAAATTATAATGTATCAATACCTATCAATCTATTAAGCAAACATCAATAATTATTGATTTTGTGAACTAACTTCTATCGAAATTATTCTTTCAGTTAAAGTACATTATTACAAAGATTCAAATCTGTTTTTGGTAGACTAAGCGGGTCAAAATGATTTTTTTAAAGTTTTTAAAAATATGCAAAAATTGTCTGCATATTTAAAAAAAATGTTTAAAAATTATTGTAAATTATGTTTGAAAATTTCTTCAAATTAAAAAAATAATAATAATAAATTTTGGTGGAAAATTCTTCACAAATGGATTTTTTTTAATCGGCCCGCCTGGCGGACATATTCTCAGCGCTCACTGCGTGCGCGGCTAGCTTCGCTCGCAAGTTTGAGCGCGCCTATGGCGTGCAAATGTTGGATCTCGTGCTTCGCGCTTGATAATTTATTTATCTCGCGCTTCACGCTCAATCATGTATTTACCTGACGTTACGCTTTCGGTCTTTGTATTTTCCCTACATTTTTACACAGATGTTTGCAAATTAAAGGTCTAAGCATCGACAGCTGTAATTTGGTGATTGCGATTTCTCTTTAGTTAAAGTTCCTTTGGCTTTAAAGAAGACACTATTATATCAAATGTATATTATAACTATTTATGTACCTCTGCCTAAGATTGCTTATTCAAATATTGCAAAATGATAAAGAAAATTTAATTTTCATGATTACTTTTATATTTGCTTTTTTATTTGGCACTGATTTTTAATCTCAGCTACACTGAAAAATCTATAATTTCAATAAATTTATATTATTACAATTCATAATATGCATTGGTATTAAAACAAAAGTATTTTCATTGCCTTGTTTGTATAATTAAAAAAGGCGCCCATCCTATAAAAAATTATTAAACATTTTATTGCAACTCGCTTCTTTTTTTAAAAATAAAATTTTTTAATGTCATTTTTTACAATTTAAACAAAAATTACCCATCCATTAAAAAAATTAATTATGACAAATTTGTAGCTCTTTTTTGGAAGAGAAAGTTTTGTCCATTCATTTTTTTCATTGAATTCTCTATTTTTTAAAGAAAATTAAAAATTTGTTATGATAGTCTTACCATATAGGGCAGACTAAAAGCAACATTTCCTTCCCTGACTTTTTTATATCCTGCGTTATTTGGCTTGAAATTTTTATTTTCGTATGTTTTTTGAAATATTGTAAATCATATGATTCTGGTAACTTTTTTTTATAAAAAAGTCGTTAAGATAAATTGTTTGTCTTTTTGAATACTATAAATAGCCGCAACGAGAATCTGTAAATCTTGAAAAAAGATGTCTCAAAAATTTTCAAAATGCGCTCACATTTTGAATTTTTATCCAAAATGGTTACCTAATAATTTTGGCCTGTAGTTTAGAACACTAAAAAAGTATACCAAGAGCCAATATAATCTGGCAATTCTTTTGAAAGTTATCGTGCTAACTAACTGAAAATCTAGAGACTCACAAACAGACAGCAGACAGAGGGACAGGCGGATTCGTAAAACCTATTTTCCAGATTGAGGCAGTTTGAAAATGTAGGCATTTGACCAAAACTGGGTAGGGGGTGGGGGTCAAATTTTACACAAATCTAAGACCTTTTCTAATGAGAATGTAAAAATAAAACTTACACACGGAGAATATTTGTGTGTTAAATTTTACATAGCTTAGTTCGGTGAATGGAGGACATTACGGAATTTTATTAAAATTTCACTTTCGGTCATATAAAATGAAGTAGTGTAATATTTGAGATGTCCATTACCTACCAGTTCGGTAAAATTAGTTGAACTGTTAGTCTCAGTTTCCATCAAAGAAAACAAAGTCTACTACTCTCAATATGTTATTCCACATTCCAGTCATGTAAACTTTCATGCGCCATCAAGATAAATATTCTAGCTTCAACCAGATTCTGTGAAAAGCCATCCACTACCACGAATATCCTTACACAATTTAACTTAAACAATTACATTAAGTTACAATACATTACATATAATATAGTCACAAGCTTTTAACGATATTAGCGCTTTTAAAAATCGAAAACGCTGTGATGGGTTTCCAACAACTTAATCCAAGTTTAACACGTTCGATCGCTAACGACTAAACCTCGTGGCTAACTTAAAACTTAGAATATCGAGAAAAAAATCTCGGCTATAAAGTTAAAGAACGAGTATGTCAGGGCCGTGCAAAAAATTATCTGGTCCCCCTTTCCTCGAAAATTCTTATTTTAACATTTTATTAATAAACGGGCTTATAAATTTAGAAGAAGTAAATAAAACGTCGGATAATTTTTTAATTAAAAATTTGATAACCTTAAAACCCTAAATTATTTAATTTTCAATATTTTGAATTTGTGAAAAATTGAACATTAAAAACTTGCAAATTAAATTGATATAAAATCTATCAAATTAAATTAGGTTCGAATTTAAGGAATAATATCGAAAATGAAAACTATTCTATATATTGGAATATTTTCTGAAGTCCTGCAATATTAACTGAAACTTAAAAATGTAAAGTTTGTACGGGGGACTTGGCTTTATACTTCAGCCCTGACAATGTTGACGTCCCTGGCGGTTCTTATTTTGCCGTAATGTTGTGTAATTACTCTCATAATAAAAGTGAAAAACTCTAAAAAATTCTGCAACCTATACTTTCTTTTAAGTTAATCGTTAACATCACATTACTTTGCGTCATTTTATGATATACTGGTATAAAAATAATAAAATCCTCATATTAATTATTACATATCAGAATTTTCACTTTTGAACTTGAGATTTTACATAACTCTTTTGTAATATTTGTAGTTCTATTTTGTATTAAATCCTAAAATAATTGTAAACTTGATTTAAATGCAGTAATGTCCTCCACTTACCGAACTAATTAGGTGAATTTTAATTTAAAAAATTTACTCCGTGCATTACCAAAATACTCGGTATGACTCGAAACCTTGGGTACCATTCGGAAGAACGCCGCTGTTTTAGGAAAAAACAAAGAATAGGTCACGTGCTTTTTAAAATTATTTCTGCATATTAATTCCCTGCGCGAGAAACTTTGAGTGCTAAAGCTCCGGTTGTCTCACCGTTAGTGACTCACGTGTCACGAATTCGTGCGCACCTGACATCGTGAACATTGAAGTGAACATTGATAGTTTCTGTGACAAAATAAGGAACGAGTAAATTTGAACTAACAAGCGACCCTTCTTGACTAAATATACAACGCAGTTGATTTCAGTAACGGTAACGTAAAATTCCAAGAGTAATACATTTTTTCGGTTAATTAACATTTTAATGCACTTTTCTATCCCCTGTATAAAAAAGTCATTCTCTTGTCTCTTCTATGCGGTTTAAAAGTTTTCACTAAGACATAGAATAAAAGGCTTTGGTGTTATTATTTTTCCTCCTCTAACCCAGTGAGCACCGGGACGTCCTAAAGACGTCCTTAGAATGTACCTCTATGTCATATGATTTGACGTCTTTTAGACATCCTTTAAATCTTTTCATGCCTGTAAAAGATCCTCAGGACGTCCTTAAGACGTCCACCGAAAGACGTATATAGGACAAGTTTAGGACTTATGTGCTCACTGGGAAGTGATATAATTCACACGATCTTTTCACTAATGCCAAGTTTGTGGTACGGTTCCATAAATCCTGCAAAGGACAATGTTAATAATCAATCGATTTTCGACCCGCTCGGAAACGTTATTTAACTATTTGAAATTGCTTTAATAGGCTTGTATTTAATGGGAATACATGTTTAAAACAGGCTTACTCCGGGGAAATTGCTCCAGTTTGACATATGTTCAAAAAATAAGGTGACTTTATAGTTTTCTCAAAAAACATTCATTTATTCCTCAATATTTATGTTGTCCCCTTCAAAGTAATCCACCTCAGATATAATACACGTGTGCCAACGCTTTTTCCAATCATCGAAGCACTTCTGATAATCATTTTGTGGTATAGCCTTGAGTTCTTTCACCGATGCAGTTTTTATCTCCTCAATCATTGAAAATCGATTTCCTTTCATGGGTCTCTTCAGTTTTGGGAAATGAAAAAAGTCGCTGGGGGCCAAATCCGGTGAGTATGAACGCTGAGGCATGACTGTGGTGCTGTTTTGGTCCGAAAATCTTTCACAAGCAACGATTAATGAGCAGGTGCATTATCACGATGCAAAAGCCACGAATTGTTTTTCCAAAGTTCCGGACGTTTTTTGCTTATCGCCTCTCGCAAACGGCGCATAACTTAAAGGTAATACTCCTTATTAACCGTACGACCTTGTGGTAAGAATTCCTGATGCACTACGCCACGGTAATCAAAGAAGACAGTGAGCACAACCTTCACATTTGACCGAACTTGACGTGCTTTTTTCGGTCTTGGAGATTCAGGATGCTTCCACTGAGACGATTAGGCTTTAGTTTCGACGTCATAACCATATACCCACGATTCATCCCCATTAATAACCCGTTTGAGAAAATCAGGATCATTATTGACTTCATTTAACATCTCCTGAGCGATGGTCATGCGATGGATTTTTGAATCAAAATTAAGTAGTTTTCGAACAAATTTCGCTGACACACGTCTCGTGTTCAAAACGTCCAAAAAGATAGCATGGCATGAGCCAACCGATATGTCAACATCTTCAGAAACTTCTCTGATGGTAATCCGGCGATTTTTCAACATCATTTCTTCCACTGCTTGAACGTTTTCATCTGTTGTTGACGAGCTGGGACGTCCACGGCGAGTTTCATCTTCGACATCCTCTCGGCCTTCTTGGAACAGCTTGTACCACTTATACACATTGTTCTTACTCAGAGTAGACTCACCGTATGCAACTGTCAACATTTCAAGAGTCTTAGAGCACTGGATTCCATTTTTCACAAAAAATTTAATGCAAACTCTTTGCTCCATTTTTTTCGAAAGAAGAAAATAATTGACAGTAGGTGACGTTTCGTACCCCAAGTCCGAGGGAAACGATACCTTGTGAAGTGGTACCATTCACACTACCAAGACTAATTTTTGTTTCAGGTATTTGGTACCATGAAATTGGCGTTAGATTAACACTTTGTTTTTACTTTGCAGCTTGAATTTGATTATGTTCCACGTTTTTAGTAACAGTCAACATAATACCTTCAAAATCCCGGATTTATTGCACTTATTTAAGCTTTTTTCGACTGGTTATCCTATAAGGTCTCAATTCTAAAAGCACCAAAAATAGTAGATACTTACATATGAGGAGGGGTTTTTCAAAACTGAACATCTCCACTTCTGGTCAAAATTCGCTTTTTCGCTGCTTCGGGCTGAGATTCATGGTTCGTTGAAGTTGACCGAACCTCATCTTCCAAAAGTGGTTATTTCCCATTTAAATAGTCGATCGAAAACGTGTGTTCTCTCCAAAACTCAACATCTCCACGCCCAAAAATGGGTTAGCGGAAGCACGTTTGTCTCCACCAAAAGTGAACATTTCCACGCGTTGCTGCTTGGCCAATGGCACATGTATTTTTCAAAAGTGATCATCTCCACACTTCTCTGATCTTCGTTGGCTTATTGATTTTTGTTCCTCAGTTCCTCATAAGGTGGCAGCATGCCCCTGAACAATCGAGTACATTCATTTCTTCTCTACTCAATAGATCGCGCGGCAATGCTATGCGCCACGCGGTTCAGCGTTACAGCACGAGCGTTGCTGTGAAACCCACGAAAAGGAAACCAGGGTGGTTGCCATGTGATCTTGTTTTCGTGCTTTCCTTGTTCTGAGCGAGATTTTCGAGGGTTTTAGTGGATTTGGGCGGTTGTGTGGATTAATTTGTGAATTTTTGTGGGATAATGAGCGGCTTGGTGAGGGAATTAAACTCTGGTGGACGGAAGACGGCATCAGGTGCAGCAGCATCGCGTAAGCAGAAGGAGAAGGATGATAAGTAAGCCGATACTGATCCTAACCTTCATTTTCTGAAGCAGAAACCGCGGCCCTGTAAGCATGACTCGAAGAACCTGACGTGTCAAAAGGTGAGCCTGCAAGATATTTCTCACAACTGTAAGTTCTTTTATCAGGCTATAGGAAAGGAAAAGCAAGACCTTGTTCTTACCCGTCTTATTTCTGCTTTCCCACCAAAGAGAACGGGTCGTGAAGGAGGGAAAGGAGGGCCAAATAAGCCAAAAGAAGTGACCATCAAATATTTTTTTGCTTCGATCCTCCAAAAAGGTTGCTACCCCCGTTTGCAAAAAAATTTTCTGCTTCGCTCTAAGTATTTCCATTACACGACCTGTGCGATTGAGTAAACTCGTTGGTGAGGGTACAGTTCATAGGGAAAAGAGGGGATGAGACAGGAAGGCCGTAAAATTTGCTGAAAAACGGCAATCCGTTCGGGACTTCCTTGGGAGTCTCAAATGCACTGAATCACATTATGGACGGGGCACAAGTAAGCGTGTATATTTGCCAGCTGATTTTACCATGAGAAAGCTGTACCGATTGTACATCTCCCACGCTCCTGCTGAAATGCACGTCAGCCTAACTTTTTACATCGCATTTTTCTCAGAGACTTCAACATAGGATTCTCATCTCCAGCATGTGATGTGTGCGCAACTTGCACCAGGTTGAAGAACGAGATTTCCTCTGCGAGTCAGAAGCAGAAACCCAAACTCATCGGAGATTTACGATTGCACAAGACTCGTGCTAAACAATTTTACATACTAATGAAAGAAGCCGACGCGAATGAAAACGCGGTTTCTTTTGTATTTGACCTGCAGCAAGTGCAGCCTTTGCCTAAAACACCGATTAGTGAGGCATTTTATCGGCGACAAATTTCGTTTTATGCTTTTTGTTGTGCTTCATACTCATCGAAAGATCCCACGTTTTTTACAAGGAATGAAGTGGAAGGAAAGAGGGATTCCAATGAGATCGGGTAAGCGGTTCTATGTTACCTAAGCGACATTCCATTCTCACTAAACATTACCTCAGTTCAGCTATTCTGTGACGGATGTGGTGGACAAAATAAAAATGCCCATATAATACACGTCTTGTCCTACTGGCTTAAAACAGAAGCGCCTGAACATGTCCAGGAAATCCAGTTAACGTTCCCAGCACGTGGGTATAGTTTTCTCCCAGCAGACAGAGCGCTTGGCAGGGTTGGGAAACAGCTGAAAAAATTCCCTGCCGTCACTAACTTACAACAGTACAATGAGATCTACAAAGAATTCGGGTCAGTCCGCCCTCTAGTCAGGTTCGTTGCCTTTTGAACTACAGGTTTGACTACACAACCGAACAATTTCGGAGCATCGTCAAAAAAGGAAAAAAAGAAGATTTGCCGTCTGTCTTAGAGCTACCAAAACGAAACGCTCTCACCAGGGCGAAGAAGAGAGACTTTCTGAAATTTCTTGAGCAACATTTCGGCGCTAATTGGCGCGAAAATCAAGACTTAATGTGGTACCTAGGCCCGTGTGAAGGAACTGAAGATGCCCTCGATAAGGACCTCCCATCAACAGAAGATCAGGAAGATTGTGAATGCCTGGATGAAGACCCAATGCCTACCCATCTCTAATTACCCATACTTTTCTTAAAACGTGTTACCAAGAATTCAATTATATTATTCCAGTTTCCTTTTTTCAAAAATAAAATTTATTTCCTTCTATTATCAATTTTTTTATAGCTCTACGATTCTCCCAAGTTTTTTTTTTTTATCAAAACTCTACATCTCCTTGTGTCTTTTTCAAAATTCCACATATCCCAAACACTTTTCCCTGCAACTAGGTTAGGTTCAATGATGTAACGACGTAATTAAGGGACCAAACTAAAGGAGGGGGAACGCTGTACATGTTTTTTGGCTCTGCTGAAAAATTTCTGCAAGTGGATATGTTCAGTTTTGAAAAACCCCTCCTCATATGATACAATGGAATATTATACTTATACATAATATATTATAATGGTAGATATTTAGATTTCACGCATATATGCACCGAGCATATTTGTGTGTTAAATTGAACCGTTGGCGACCAAAAGGGGACACGGCCGGATTCAGCCTGAGAAGTATTGTCCTGAGTGTCAATATTAAAAATCTTTCTAATTTTAATTTTAAAGACTGATACTTGTAGAGAATTTACAAGCGCATCTTTTATTTCTCCTGCAAAAATGTATAGGTTTTGTAGTTTTTGAGATAATTGGTAAAAAGTGGATTTTTTGAAAATGAAAAATTCCAATCTTTTTTCACTTCAACTCGCGCTAATTTAGCCAATTTTCATCATTTCCAGATTTCCCCAATACAAAATACGTGTTTAAGTCTTTTGAAACTATCTAAGAAAGAAAAACGAGAATATTGTCATAAACAAAAAAGTTATTAATTTTTTTTTGAAGCAATGCAAAAATCATGAATTTTAACCATCAAGCGCCTCGTTTAGCGAACGAATTTTAAGCTACGGAAAGCTTTCAGTGAGAAAGTTGTTCATTCAGGTTCAAAGAAGTTTTCTGAAAAGTTTTAGATCAATTGGATTAATAGTATAAAAATTATGAATGTTTTAAAATCCAAGCGGTAATCTTGACGCTGCCCAAAAACGTGACTGGCCGGCTACGCACGCGCTGCAGCGAACGACGTGAAGGTCAAGTCAATTTTACCAAAACAAATGCAAAACAGTAACTCCAGATATTATCATTAAAATAATTTATTTATTAAACTTTTGACACATTATATTATGCATATTATTGAACAAGAATAAATTAATCAAACAATATTTTATTAGAAACTACTTTTAGCTTAGCGCTTAAATACTGGAAGAGATTTTTTACATCCTTTATTTTGGCAGCTTTTAATCCAATTCGGGGCGGAGGACTTTTCCAAAGATTTTCTATTTTAAGTGTAGGTTTAACGAAAAAAGTGGTTGGATCTTGCAACTCATAGTTGTCAAAAACATCCACTTTTCCATCAGGAAAAACATGCAAAACGAACGCTTTGCTGATTTGGAAATTTTTTGGCTTTCGCATTTTGCCTTTGAAACATTTTTCAAAATCCTGCAGAAGATCTTCACACTTCTCGACCATTGTGAATGAAGGTGAACGAGCATTGCGAATCATTTCTACACATTCAGCTTCAGTTTCAATTCGTTCTAATTTTTTCAGCTTTTCCGAATATGTTCCAAAATTCCTATCGCACTGGCAATAGGAATGGCCTCGAACTGGAAACACATATTTAATCTCGCTTTGCAAATAAATGGACAATAAAACCAAAAAATGAAACACTCTGTAGTTTTTATTTTGTCCCGGACATGAGTCTGAAAATAATGTTATGCTGTTGAACTTGTCTTCAGCAAATTCTTTTAATACCGCGTATTTGATAAAACTGCAAACAGAGTTAGCACCCTTCTTTACAATTCCCTCAAGAATAGGGAACATGTAACTCTGGTTCGTAGTATATACATGTACGTTAAATATAAAAAGCCATGCTAAATGTAGGTAAAACTGCGCGGACACGGGTATTTTTGGTAGTGGCAAATTCTGTGCAAAATCAAATTCACAGCATAGACTATTATTTTCAGAGAATATTTGCTTTTTTAACTTCAAATAAATTTCAGCATTGTTTTTGTGATTAATTACTTCTTCGTTTACCTCTCCATTTGTCTCGTTTTTGTAGCAAGTATTGGACACGTCAGTTCTAGGTAATTTAAAACTGAAGCCAACATTTCGGTTAAAATACTTAAAATAAACGGTTTGACTTATTGTCAATTTAGCCCTCGTTTGTTCTTTATAATATTTTCCGAATAATTTGTAAAGTTCTACAAGATTTAATGAAGGATTTTCAAAATATTTGAGGTTCGTAGAATTTCGTTTGTAATGTGAACTGTGATGTGGAATTGATTCGCAATGCTCTTCAATCATTTTTTTTTAATTTTCTGTTAATTTAAGACAACTTTCGCGTACTCCACCTGCCAAATTTTTTAAAGGCTGCTTATTTCAAATCTTTTTTTGAACATTTTCAACTCTTCTTTTGCAGAAAACTTCTTTGAACCTTAATGAACAACTTTCTCACTGAAAGCTTTCCGTAGCTTAAAATTCGTTCGCTATACGAGGCGCTTGAAAGTTAAAATTCATGATTTTTGCTTTTCCTCAAAACAAAATTATTAACTTTTTTGTTTATTACAATATTCTCGTTTTTCTTTCTTAGATAGTTTCAGAAGACTTAAACACGTACTTTGTATTGGGGAAATCGAGAAATGATGAAAATTGGCTAAATTAGCGCGAGTTGAAGTGAAAAAACATTAGAATTTTTCGTTTTCAAAAAATCCACTTTTTACCAATTATCGCAAAAACTAAACAACCTATACATTTTTGCAAGAAGAATAAAAGATGCGCCTTGCAATTTTCTACAAGTATTAGTCTTTAAAATTTAAATTAAAAAGATTTTTAAAATTTAATTCGCGATTCAGTAAGAAATAATACAACTATATAATAAATATTACCTGACAGTTGGGTAAAATGAGATGTCGATTACCGACCAGTTAGGTACAATAAGTCGAATTGTTAGGTACAGTTTCAATCAAAGAAAACAAAGTCTACCGTTCTAAACATGTATATTCTAAATCCTAGTAATTTAAAATTTCGTGGGCCAGCAAAAAAAACATTCTTCACAATAGGAAATTCCTGTATTGAGCCGTAACTTAATCTGGCGCAGTAGTGAGCCAGTGGTCTTGCCAACGTCCAGCCAAATCTTGGCTGACCAATGCTGGCGCAGTACTGGGTGAATTGGCCATGCCAACGTCTAGCCAAGAATTGGCGAACAAGTGCTGGATCAGTACTGGGGGAATTGCAGTTCAATTACTGTAACGATACTGATAAAAATCATAGATCAAAGAGCAAATATATATAAACTACCGACGGAAATTGACAGCGCGATTGTCGCGAGCACTATTAAAAATCACTGCTGACTTTGAATGACGATAACTCAGTAAAGAAAAAAGGTAGACCTTTTTTCAAACAGTTGGAAAGCTTTTAAAATTCCACGTCGAAGGGTGCCTGATTGATATTTTTTGACGTTTTGAAGAGAAGACAGAACGTGAGACGTATTTCAAACAAATTTAAGATTTTCTCAAAATGTGTACCTCGACTTAAACTTTCAGCATGACCTAGCAAAATTTTTGCAAAACCTGAAAATTATACGACATAGAGCCTAAAATATCATCTTTAATTTAAGCTGAAAAAATGTAAAAAAGACTTCCTTGGTTTCCGAGATACGATTAAAAATGTTTAATCGTATCTGAGTTGAGCTTATGTCAACCATTAGCCACCGTCATCTTAGTTGGATTCGTAATAAGTGTTTATAAATTCATACGAAAAATAAAGCCAATCTATCCTTTAAGCGATATTATAGTTCACACATGTTTTGCAGGCGTCTTCTTGTTATAAATTTAAATGAGCATCGGCTTAACTCTGTCTAATCTTCATGTCTGGTACTGCACCACTACTGGCTGCCAGTACTGCCTGCCAGCACTGTTGTTGTACGGAAAGCCAGTACCGAACTTAGTTATCATTCCACGGTCCTGCTGGCGCAGCACTGCGCCATTCGTCAATTTCCGATTGGGATTGTTACAACCAAATTCTGTGGAAGGTCATCCACTACTGCACAATTCCTTACAAATATAACTAATAACAATTACATTAAATTACAATACATTACATACAATATAGACGCACACTTTTAACGATATTAACACTTTTAAAAATCGAAAACATGGTTTCGAGCCACTTAATTAATTAACCACTTAACGCGTTCGATCACTCACAACTAAACCTCAAGACTAACTTAACACTTACAATTTATAAGTATACTGTTGGTACACATACGCAATTTAAGATAAACAATTACATTAAATTGCAATACATTACATACAATATAGTCGCACGATTTTAACGCTATTAAAGCTTTTAAAAATCGAAAACGCTGTGACGGGTTTCGAACCACCTAATCTAAGTTTAACGCATTCGATCGCTAACGTCCAAACCTCAAGAATATTGAGAAAAAAAACTAAGCCATGAAGTTGAAGTATAAGTACGTCAGGGCCGTAAAAAATATCTGGTCCCCGTTTCATCGTACTTTCTTATTTTAACATTTTCTTAATAAACGAGCTTATGACATTATAGAAAATGAATAAAATATGTGGTAATTTTCTTATTCAAAATTTTGTAACCTTAAAACACTAAATTATTTAATTTTCGATTTTTCCAATATTTGCAAGATTAAGCATTAAAAACATACCAATTAAATTTATATAAAATCTATTAAATAAACTAGGTTTGAATTTTTAAATAAAAGTCAAAATTCTGAAATCCTACAATATTAACCAAAACTTGAAAATGTTAAAATTTGTACGGGGGACTTGGCTTTAAACTTCAGCCCTGACAGTGTGGACATCCCTAGCGATCCTCATTTGATCTCACTATTGTGTAATTCCTCTGCTAATAAATGTGAAAATCCCTTAAAAATTCTAAAATCTATCATATCCCTCAAGTGAATTATTAATATAACACCAAAATAAACTTTATATCATTCATTTAATAAAAATCTACTTTACGTTATTTTATGATATAATGATATGCAAACAATATAATCCTTATATTAATTATTACATATCGAAATTTTCACTTTTGGACTTGAGATTTTACATAACTCTCATGTAATATTTATTGTTTTGTTCTGTATGAAATCCTAAAATAATTGTGAACTTGATCTAAGTGCAGTAATTTCCTGCATTTACCGAATTAATTGAGTATATTTTAATGAACAAATTTTCTCCGTGCGCAGTGGCCGGACTCGGTACCCAGGGACTAAGGAGTATAACGTGAACGTATTAAATGCGTGTAAAACTTTATCCCCCCCCCCCCCTCCAGACAGTCATTACAACTTTTTGAATTTTTTCAAAAAATCGAAAATTAAAATTTTTAACAAACAAAAAAATAAATCATTATTTTTCGGGGTCTAACAATGCAAATTACAACTCACCCACAAAAGAGCTCCAAATTCGTTATTTTTCATTTTTTATGAAACAGGTTGTTTTTATTTTAAGCTTCGGTTTAATCTTTAAAAAAGCAATGAAAATAAAAAATTGAATTTTTCATCACCAAAATAGTTTATTTATAGAAGGTGAACTCTTTAAATTGTAAAAACAAGGCAGTGGAAATATTTCTGTTTCAATATCCATCCATATAATGAATTATAATAATATAAATTGATTGAAATGATACATATTTCAGGGTAGTTAAGAATAAAATTTCGAGCAAAATAAGGAACAAAAATATAAAATTATTCACTACAAATAAAATTTGTAATTTCTTTTGCAATACTTGAATAAGAAGTCCCGCGCCGAGGTACAAAGATAAATGTAATATACATTTGATATAATAGTTTTGAAAGTAATGTAGGAAAGTTCGCATTTTGGAAAATCTCGAGAGCGAAGCACGAGATACGTGATGAGAATGTGTTCGATAAAGCCACAGGAGCTTTAGCGACTGTGAGAAATATCTGGTTGAATTTTCGACCACATGTGGGTGAAGTTTTATACAATTACGGTGGTTGTAAATTCAACTGCTTGTGAATGAAAAAACAACAAAACGTGTAATGGAAATTTCAACTATTCAGTTGAAAATTTAACTACATGTAATTGAAATTTCAATAAAGCGAAAAAAATTTTCTTCGGCACAATTAGTGAATTTCAAAGCAAGTTTGATTTTTCAGAGACTTGAATAGGTCTTATTCAGGATTCTTTAATAATCCTAAATCTTAACTGAAGCCCATAAAAATTCCTTAAAAATACTATGATTTACAACTCACTAACTGTACCAAAATAATTCTGATAAGGAATCATGAATTACTTCGTACGTTTGTGATTAACGAAGGGCATATATAATATTTAGAAAAATAAGCAGCTTCAAAGAAGAAAAATATAAGTTACATTGTAATTATATTACCATTATGAATTTCCCATGTGCTTATAAACCAACTTTTCGATCCTCTTTTTTGTAATCATAACCTAAAAACATGTACAGCAGTTAGCACCGATAGTATGAATGAAATTTTCTTATTGAAATAATATTATTCCTACGTACTTTTTTTTCCTTAAAGCGGTTTTTTTCACTAAGTATTATATGTGTGTCCTTTGTTATTTTTATGGATGCTACGACACAAAGAAAGAGTCGTGGAACTTTGTCACGTTGGGGCCTGGCTTCGCGAGAAGTATGCTGGCGCTTGGGTGCATGCGCATCTTTATTAATTTTTAACTACATTTGATTGAATTTTATTTCAATTCTGCGAATGAACGAGATTTCAACTACAAAAGTTGTTGAAAAGTGGTTGAATTTTCAACATATTTCAAACAGTGAAAGACACTTCGCAATGACCAAATTACAGTTTTGTCGATGCTTTGACCTCTAATTTTAAAGAGTTGTTACACAAATGTGGGGAAGTACAAACACCGAGCATGCAGCGTGAAATACATACATTATCGAGCGTGAAGCGCAAGAACCAAAAGTATTATTTTTTTCATGTTCCTTTTTTTTGAAGAATGAAAAACTTGTTACACCATAGAGTGCTAGATTTCAAGAATTTTTGCCGCAAAGATTTAAGTCTTGATTTAAATATGTGATTCATAATAACAACATTAAAAATTGCGGACAATGCTAAAATTATAATAAAATAATTATTATTATGGTAAAGTATAGCCACATATAGTAATATTTTACAATTTTCAAAATAATGAAATATATCGTTTGATCTGAACTCTTGAAATGTAAACTAATAACTTGTTTTAGAGAAAATTTCTACAAATAAGTAGTCATTTTAATATCAAAATGTAATATGGAATTTCTAGAACCCTGTTACAAGTGTGTTCTAAAGAAAATTAGGGACAAAGATTAATAACTGCTCCAGAACAGTTGTTACGTTATTGTTCTAGAACTGACCAATCTCAGACGTTCAATGACTTTTGCACCAAGCTTGTTCTAGAACTGTGCCGTAATAATGTATATCGAAGTTCCAGAATCCTGTTACAAATGTGTTCTAGAATAAATGAAGAACAACAATTGAGATCCGTTACTGAACAGTTGAAGCACTAAAGTTCTAGCGTACGTTTTCTAGCACTCATAACGAATCACAGGCGATCTTTATTATGGTCTATAATATTATTCTTATGAATTTTATTATCTGTATTGTGCCGTCCGAATGTTATTTCAACGTTCTGCGGAAAACTACCCAGCGGGCACAAAATTTAGCGACGTTTTTACGACATCGTTACGACATATTTACGACAACTTTAATACATCCTATGTACATGTCGTTACGGTTTCTTTACGATGACGTAAAAACGTCGTATGATCTGACGATTTCTTTACGATATCGTAAAGACACCGTAACGACACGGACATAGGATGTCTTAAAATTGTCCTAAATATGTCGTAACGATGTCGTGAGGACGTCGCCGAAATTTGTGACCACTGGCGTGAAGCATACTTACCTGGCGTAGAGGCTGTCATGATCAACAGGGCGGTTCCTCCAGGGCGGGGCTCTTCTATTGCACTACGTTCCAGCTGAACCTTGCGAATATCCATAATTTGGATATTTCGGTCGTATAATTTTTGTTAGTCGGGTCTGCGTACGCGCTGTCCCGGATCAAAATATATGCTTGGGATTTCAAAATGTCCCATTTACAGGATATTCCGACTGGTTATCCCTGGAATAACCCGAGATATTAATGCGGTCAAATCGAATATCCCGGGATATCCTATTGCTGTAAGGGGTACATAAAACTATTCAATATTTGGTACAAAACAGTTATAGAATTGTTATAGAATTATCATAGAATTGTCCTAGATTTTTTACAACGCAGCGTACCAAACTTCTAGAATTGTTCTAGAAATGTTACAGATCGGTTGTCACAGCGTTTTAGATCTATTACAGAAGTGTTACATAACAGTGGTAATTGAGTTCTAGAATTGTTTTACCAATGTTACAGATCGTATGTTACGGCAGTCTAGAACTGTTACAGAATTGTTCTAGCATTAGGGGGATGACATAGTTACTCGCATGTTCGTAACCTGTTACTAACCTACTCTAGAACACGTTTTTTGTGTTCTAGAACAGTTACAAATCTGTTCTGTAACCATATTTGCTGGGTATAGCTTTCCAATTGCAGGAATCATCTTTGGAATAGAGATATCTCTTTTTTATAATTTCTGAATCTACTCAAGAATTATTTAGTCCGTTAAAATAATTTTCAGAAAGAACCGTCATTCTCATTGTAAGGAAATATTGGCCTCCGTCTAACATAATTTTGACGAGCACTCTACCTGTCATATTTCGTTTTTTTATAACGGATTCAAACAATTGTACGGCATAAGCTCTCACTTTCGGTATTTTTCCCTTAATTATTTTCTCATGATCAAACTCATAGGTGACATTCTGGTGACCTGAAGAACCGCTACAATACGAGTTAATATTTGAGTCAAGTTTCTTTTTTAATAATAACGAAGCCATTTTTTGTTGTTGTGTTGTATACCTTCACGCACTGCCTAAAAACATTTTCCACAAACTCTAACCGATAAACTAATATAAATTTTTTTACCATCTCTGGTACATGTTGACTCTTTACGCTGAATTGCCATTAAGACCATTGTCAACAGTATTGATAGTCAGTACATTTCTGTTATGACCGCGACCTTTTTTCACTTCTTTATGAATTTTCAACCTGCATATCCAACATATAAAACGATCACATTCACTATATTTGCCCCAGTGTCTTTTGGCAAATTTATATTTCAACTAGATGTTCCCTGTGCCGGCAGCTTCGCCGCCGCAGAAAGGTTGCTCTGATTAATATTATACATCGAAAACAAACGGAGATGCAGCAATAGTTGTATATAAAGTTATAAAAAAACATGTAAAGCACATCGTGAACTTTTTATTACTTAACTTTCCTATTGCTATTACTATTTACTATTACTTTACTTAACTTAACTTATCCCAGTGGGCACAAAACTATGAAAATCCCAACAACATCCTTGGGACGTTCCTAGGACGTCTTATGCCAGCCCAATCAACGTCTCGAAGACGTCCAATGTCCTAAATATGACCTAAAGACGCCTTAACGACATCGACGTTCTCGGAACATCTTTCGTACTGACATTAGCCGTTTTAAGAGCATCTCTAGGATGCTTAAAAGCCATGTTATATAAGACGTTTCAGGGATGTCCCAAAGACGTCCCTAGGACATACTTAATTTTTTTCCCACTGGGATGAATGAGCTTTGCGTTTAAAATTTTAATTTTGTATTGCGTTCAATGTAACCTACATGTTTTTCCTTTTTATTAATTTTTAACATGAAATACTTTTTAGTATTTTGAAGTCAGTCGTGAAATTCCAACATAATTTATAAAAAAAACTTTCAAAATAAAGAAACAAATGAGAGATCTAAAACAGACAGATAATCAGCAATATATTTTTTAAGTTAAATATCTAAAATATGCACTTTTCTCAAAAATCGACGAAAAAAAATGTTTTTTTAATGGCCATTTTTTTGTGAAAAATATCAATTCCTTTGCGGAAGATCGACTTTTCAAGTAAAATTGTTAAAAATCAAACGAAAGAACAGTGACGGGCACATTTATCGTCGACATCGATTTGGGAACTCTCAAATAAAAAATCGGAAACTAACTTTTATAACCTGATTCTGTTACTAGTAACAATTCGAAAGTAAAAGATATATCAAGTTACATTATATGTAAATAATAACAACAATTTTGGGTGTGCCGATAATCGCTCGCAATACCTTATCACAGCCTTATGGAACGTAGGCACTTTGTTTAAATCAGCAAGTTGAACAAAGGAACGACTTATTTCGTTGTTGTAAATATACTAGCCTTTATCTGAATAAGTCGTAAGGAAAACGGTCGATATTAATGCCCCTTTCAATACTGTAATCTCAGGGAGTACGGATTATTGTTTTATATGTAAACCACACCAATCAATATATTCCTATCTAACGGCAAATTTGCTGTACAAAGTAATAATCAGATACTTGATATTTATATCAAGTATATTAGTATACTAATATACTTTATATCAAATATATTATGTACACATAATATCGTTTCTCCACAAGCAATAAATTGATACACATTCAGCCACTCCTTCTATCACATACGCTTACTCACCAATTAGCTCAATTAGCTTACTTCATGCAAATCATAACTTATTTATAAATAAGTTATGATTTGCATGAAGTAAGCTAATTGAGCTATTTATAATTGAGCTATATAATATAATTGAGCTATTTATAAATAAGTTATGATTTGCATGAAGTAAGCTAATTGAGCTAATTGGTGAGTAAGCGTATGTGATAGATGGAGTGGCTGAATGTGTATCAATTTATTGCTTGTGGAGAAACGATATTATGTGTACATAGTGTTGTTTGGTGCATAAATATGAAGATTTCGAGGATTTCCTACGCTGGTGCAAGCTACGTAGAACTGTCCATGTGAGAAGCAAGGATTTTCTAAATTGATTCCAGCACATGCAAGTGATTGTCCTTGAGCCTTGTTAACAGTCATCGTGAAAGCAAGCCGGACAGGGAATTGCAATCTTCTGAACTCGAAAGGCACATCTGACGGAATTAACAGAATTCTTGGGATGAATACGTCGTCTCCGTTCGTATCACCTGTTAAAATAGTTGCCTCTATAACATTGGGATGCAACCGTTTCACGATGAGTCGGGTTCCACTACAAATATCAATAGGATAGTTTGTCCTGTTTGTCGTTGGTAACCGTGTCGACGGATGTGAAGATGCTTGCAGCTCCCGGCAAGCTGTCTTGGATAATAGCATTCAAATTATTGACGGTTTTGTTTCGTGAAGCCAAGCTATCTCTTTCTCGCAGCCACTGGTTATCTCTAAAATTTTCCGCAATTCTTGGGAAAATATGGTCAATGAGCTCTATAACCGACGACTTGAGGCTTTAAGAATGGTCAGGAATAACAACACGGTAATTATTAGGTGTACTGTGGAATTTTACTCCGCCAATGTCCAGGAGTTGTTGGGTAAAGTGGAGTGTCGATGTATCCTATCCTAAATGAACCCTCATATGCGTTTAAAGAGTGAGCTTTTGGACCTGCCGCCAGAGATACAAAGCCTTTAAGCACGCGTTCAATTCATCAGCTGCCGCTGATTGAGGGAACGTAAGGTCCTATCTAAAGCTGCAAGTGCTTTCTTATGCGCCATAATGCATTCGTCCCAAATTATAATTTTATATTTTTTTAAGACAGTTTTTCGTCTCGTACCTTTCGCAATATCACAAATTGGTGTATCAGTAGCTGAGATATTCAAAGGTAGATTCAGGGCTGAGTGAGCTGTTCTTCCACCTTCTAGCAGTGTAGCCGCAATGCCGGATGATGCTACCGCCACAGCCATGTTTTTAGTTTTTCGTATTTCTGCCAGAATCAAGTTGATCAAGAACTTTTCAACAGTACCGCCTAAGACGTCTAAAAATATCACCCCCCCCCCCTCCCTCGTTATTTGTGATGCATGTCATGATGGCATTGAAGTCTTCGTTTTGGGCTGGTACCAGCAATGGTCTCTTTCTCTCTAAAACTAAATGCAACTGAGCAGAGTCGTAATTAGATTCTCTGAGAACTTCTCTATCGAGGGTGTTGCCGATATCACGTAATGGCGAGTCGAGTTCCAGCTGCTGTAGTGTGTTTCTAGTCATACAAATGCATTTATCTTCTAAGTCTATCAGAGCTCGATTGTAAATAAGATGAGAAAATGGCAATTCCGAATCGTTGATTTACCTCTATGCCTGGCTCAAAAAAACTTCTTTCAAATCGTTTTTGAATCCTTCCTACAATGACTTTGAGCCTGATGGCGGACACAATTTTAAAATTAACGCTAAAAAAGAGCGCAATTCTTGAGGTGACCATGAAACACATGCCACGGACATTGTTGTTAGCCACTGACGTTCATCATTGAGCAACTCGTGTATCTGGCAAGCTTGTCTGTATGTTAAACACAGTTCTTGGAAACTATTCGTAAATTTTAGAATGAAGTCGACCCTCTGACATTGTGGAGCAATATTCGGTGATATAAGCACTCAGCGTTGTTTAGATAAATAGTGTACACCCTACCTAATGCTTTTCTCTCTTGCATCTATCCCAGGAACAGGTGAACCTTGCTTTCTCTTGCAGAACTGTTTTTTAAGCAATTCCAAGTGTAATACTTGGGAACTCCCGATTAAAGAAGTGTTGGGGGTTAGTTGTCGTCAATAGCATTGCTTGCTGTAAAGTTAACACGTTTTCCATTCCCTAGGTGTACCGAGAGGTGCACTACTGTTGGATGTTCATCATGAAATGCAAGCTGAGAATCACTGATGATATAGCAGATAAATTTAAAAATTTGAAAAGAATCCTCCAGACTGCTCCGTTGCTACTAATGTAGTATCCCATTTGATACTGCGTCATCTCGTCATTGTTATTTGCTACACCAAATACGGCCATGTCACTGCCTTTGTTGATATACTTGCAGATGTACTTTATCGACTTAACTGAATGGCAGTACTCTGAGTTGTCAGGCGCCTAGAACATTTTCGATAACAATGGCCTGTAGGGAACAACCCGCTGGTTATCTAACTCAATGTTACTGCCTTTAAATTGGATAACCGCTGTATGACCTCCATCTGTTAGCTTCCATCGCAGATACGCAGGTTAACCACCTTCGCCTCTTTGAGTTTCGGCCGTAAATACTTTTTCAAATTGTTTCGTAGATTTCCCATCTTTCATGCATGGCGAAATGGAATTTAAATATCCGGAGGGGCCATGAACTGTGATCTGAGGCCACAGTTGACCATGAAATGAGATTTTTTATGAAAACTAAAATATGTGTGTATTTAGAAATAAGTATACTTTTTCGGTTGTACCAAACTTCGCATGTATCCTCCTGACAATCTCTGACATGTCCATACAGTCGATTAAGTTTGGGGTTTCAGCTATCTATATATATATTTAAAGTTGAACGTATTTAATACGCATTTAATACGTATTTTATAGAATCAAATGCACAGGTGGCTATATGGTAAAAAACTGTATATTTACATAAGCATCATACATTTTAGGCCACTTAATTTTATATTTATCTTCTATACTTTACTTTTTTATATATTTTAATAACTGCCCCCAATTAACCTCCTCCAATACTCTTGAGATTTGTCCGGGAGCCGAAAGAACATGCGTAAGAAATTTGATGCCCAATGGTCAAAAAATGCGACTGTGCGCCACTTCTACCCCCCCCCCATACTCCATAGGCATGATGTTTTCAAGGCCACTTGCATTTGTATATTTTTA
>NC_046660.1:115429622-115438345 GCF_010883055.1 Belonocnema kinseyi | reverse complement strand
CCTTAAGACCTGTTTGGGAGCCCAAAGAATATGTGTGCCGAATTTGGTAACCATTTGGTAAAAAAAACTGTGGATTTGCATAAGCATCATCCGTTTTAGGCCAGTTGATTTAATATATAGATATACAGTCAATGCTATTTTGCATTATTTATTAAACAAAAGCTATTATGAACTAGCGATTCGGGTTGCGGTAAAAACCATCTCCGGCGCCTTATCTACTCCTGTATAAATTTTCGGGTTGATCTATGCAACGGTGTGGACGATATAGAGCCTCAAGGGCACATTATAGGGCACAATATAGAGCCTCAATATAGGGCACAATATAGAGCCTTAATATAGCTCTTGTTATCATCGAGTGAACCAACGAACGAAAGCGAGAGTACAAGCGAGAGAGATAATGAGAGCGCAAACATATCTTAGTCTTCCGTTTCCTTTTTCTTTCACTTCTCTTATATGTCTATTTTTCCAGTTTTACACGTGCATTCTTTCATTCTTTTACATTCGCTCCTCTAGCACCCTCCAACTCCTTCATCAGTTCTTCTCCGAATCCATCCTTCCCTAGAATCTTAACCACATTCTCTTGCCAACTTCCTTTATCTTCCATTCCTCTCCTACATCCTTCCCATACGTGCTCCGATTTTTTCTCCTCCCATTCACATATTCTACACTTTCTGTTCTCTTATTTTTCCCAATACATCCCCTCCCGTACCTCGTTTCCCAATATAAATCTCGCTATTCTGACCCACGCTTTCCCTCCCTATCCCCTTTCTAAGTACTAAGGTACTCCTTCCTTTTTTATCATCTTATACCATTTATTGTATTTTTATTCCTCAATCATCTCCCATCTTCCTATTGATTGTCTTTCTCTCTCCTATCTTTCTTTCTCTAAGCATAGTCTCAAATTGCAATGCCCTTTTTCCCGCTCTAATACTTAATTTAAACCCTTGCGCTTCTTCTCTCACCATATATCCTGGCGTCCTCCAGCCTACCCCTATTGTCCCCCTTATATACCTTTCTTGTAAAATCTCAATATCTTTCCTTTCTTTGCATCCACATATCTCTGTTTCGTAACCTGATACCAGCCATACCAGCGTATCAAATAACCACATTCTCCTTCTCCAATTTTTTAACCTTCTCTTTCCTATTCCCCATATGTGTTTCATTACCCCTGCTGCTGTTTCGATCCTTTTTCTTATATGAGCTATATGAACCCCATTCGTTTGCAAGATATATCCCGAATATTTAAACTCTTTTACTTCTTCTAACTTTATTCCATTCCATCTCTCCGTCCATTCTTTCGTCCTTCCCCCTCCTTTTCTGAACCTTATTATCTTTATCTTTCCTACATTTAAATTCAGCTTTTTTCCATCTAAGTATTTCTTAAATTCAGTAATTAAGCCCGCCATCCCTTTTTCATCCTCTGATATCAACACTATGTCGTCTGCGTATGCCAGTGTATATATCCTTTCCTTCCCTATCCTGACTGCTTCCCAACCTTTTCTCCTCACTTCTTCTTCCAAGTCTGATATTAATATATTAAACAAATGTAGGCTCAGAGAACATCCTTGCTTCACTTCTCTCACCGACCAGAAACTGGCTCCTACTTGCTTTCCTACCTTTACCCTGCTTTTTATCTCTCTAAAAATTTCCGATACTCTCTTTATTATCACCTCTCTTATCCCCTTTTTCGCCATAATTTTTTCTATTTATTTTTAATCTAATGAGTTAAACACCGCCTTTAAGTCTACGAACATTACTATCATTTTCCTTTTTTCCCTTATAATTCTCTTATTTACTAGATAGTATAGAACACATATGTTGTCCATCACTTGTCCATTCCTTTTCTAAACCCTGTCTGATTCGGTGGCTCTATCATTTTTTCCTCAACTTCTTCCTTCAATATCTCCGACAAAATCGTTACATATAATTTATACAGTATTGGCATCAACGTCACACCCCTATAATCCTTAACCTCTTCTCTTTGTCTTTCATCACTATTGGTATCACTACACCTTCCTTCCATAACTCTGGCCACACCTCTCTCTCCATACTCGATTACACATTATCCATTTCCATGCCTTTAGGTCCTTCCCTCCTTATTTCCATACTTAATTTGGAATTTCATCTATACTAGGTGCCTGTCCATCCTTCATTACTCCTAAGGCCTTGAACATTTCTGCCCTTGTTATGTCCTCTACCTCATTTCTTTCTCTACCATATTTTCCTCCATTCTTAACTTTTCTCTCTACTTCCTCTAGCAAATCAAAATAATATTTTTTCCGTTCTACATTTTCAATATCTTCATTTACTATTTTTATTCTTTTTTCTCTATTTACAACTTTCCGTACCTCTATATTCTTGACCTTCTCTCTTACCTCATCATCCACTATCACATAATGAATTACCGTCTCCCTTTCTCCTCCTGTGCGTGTATATTCTCCTTCCTCATCTCTCTCTGTATTTCCATTTAATATAAACCATCACAATTCCTCTAAGCTCTTTAACAACTTCTTTCCCGTATTTCTTTCTCATTTCTTTCATCTCCTCCATTTTCTCCTGCATATCACCGTTCTCCTTCCATCTTCAGCTCTTCTACTAATAATCCTTCTTTTTGTTCTTTCGTCTCTTTCTTATCTTTCCTTGTTATATATTTGTTCCTTACTTTCATCACTATTTCTCTCATTGCTCTGTCATTTTCATTCTTCTTCTTTGCATTTTGAACTGGCCATTTGTAATCTTTTGGTAACCTTTTTGCTTCTTACAATTTCTTTCCATAATCCTTCTATCTGTATTCTCCCATACTTAACCCATATTCTCCTTTCCTTTTATCTTTCCCCTTCCACTATTTTCCTTAATTTATACTGCATCTTCCTTTCTACCCTCTTCGCTCTTCCCTTCCTACACTTCGCACTTCCTTTATCTCCACCTTAGCATCAATCCTTTTTAGTACTTCTTTCACCTCGTCTGTTCTAATCGTATACCCCTTATTACTATGTTCCTTTTTCTTTCTTCCCTCTCTTTCATTTCTATTCTTTGTTCCATTTTTCTCAGCCTTTTCTTCTCCCTATTCCCACGCTCCCTACCTCCGAAAAACCGCTTTGAGCTCTCTTTTTTTCATTTTAACTTCCAGTTTCTCTACCTCTTTATTAGGCTTTTCCTGCTTTTTTAATCCTTGCTCAAGCATCTGCATCCTTTTTTCTAGTTTTCCTGACTTTTTTCCATTTTCTGCCTAATTTCTTTCATTATTTCCTCTCCCCTTGTCTCCTTCTTTTCTTTATATATCCCCATTACTTCTTATATCATTTTTCGCACGTCACACAACTATAAATTTTCATTTTCTATTTTCCCTCCACGTTCAACTGTTTCTTCATCTTCCCCCTCTTATATCTCATTCGCTCAAATTATTTCCGCCTAAATTGCCTAAATTATGTTAGCCTGCCTAGTTTTCATCTTATTTTGCTGATTTCGTCCTCAACAATTCCCTTCCATTTCTGCCTTTCTGACAGGCGTGGTCGTTGCTCAGACGTCTACATTTTAAACCTAGTGTGTCAATAAGGCATTTGTAACCTTAAGTTTTGACAAAATGTGCCTTGAAGTTGGTTCTACATTTTAAAATTCCAATAGGGCGCGTTTGAAGTTCTCTTCAAGGTGCTTCATATTTTCTGAGGCTTTGGTGTTGTTTATTTTCTTCTTGGGTCATTGTGGTACCAAAACTAGGTGTTGGTCTGCCTCCTGTACTTTTACAAAGACATCATTTCTATCGGTCTCAGCTTCTCGGCCTACAACCTCAGAAATCTCCTAATCAGCAAGAGCATTAGAAGGTTCGCCACTTAAAGGGTGAAGGATAATATAGTTGCCTCCTTATGGTGTCTCCTTCAACCTGCCGTTCATTAACAAAGATTGAGCGTTTTTGGCCTGCTAGATATTGTTAGTTTATACTCCTCGCCAAGTGGGGAAGTGCATTAAAAAATGGTAGGTGTTTTCGACGCACAAGTGCACCCCCTCTTTCGGCCTAAATGTAAGTACCACAAAAATATTTCTATAGTTCTTTTGTCCTGTATGTGCAGAGTAGCTTTATCCTGTATGTGCAGAGTAGTTTGACCAGCGCCATTTTCAGATGTTATTAGTTTCTCCGTGGAGGCATGATTGTTGCATTCGATAGTTTCAGTTGTCTGCAACAAGTCACGTCTTTTGACCGGCGACAGCTTAGAGTGATTTTCATATAATTTTTCTAATAAGACCGTTTTCTATCTCGGCGGTACTGTGCGAGGTGTGGCTATTAAATAACCGGACTGCTCCTCTATAATTTTTTATTTTACAAATTACTTAATGGACATATCTGTGGGTTCGACAAAATATTCGGCTATTATTGCGTTACCGTTAAGAAAGCGACCCCGTTATGAATAAGCACTAGTCTATCGCTTAATATTAGTAGAACCCCTCTATTTTATCCCCTTCAAAGTTCAGTCCAACTCCGATAACTTTCCAGCTTTGGGGCGGCTGCAGGAGCAAAAAATTCCAATAATTGCGGATATATCGGATGCCCTCTTTAGTAGCATGATGGTAGGTACGAACATGCGTAAATCATGGGCTCAAATCAGAATCCAAACAGCACACGTAGTGGGACAACCCCGATTAGTGTGCGTGCCGTACGTGTGATAACGTTCTAAGGGCAGTGTAAACTTATCGGATGGCAAATTATCGGAGTGTGACTGCAGTCCCCTTTCCAATCTCTACACCGCTTTATACGAATGATCCATTGCTGAAAGCAAAGTTAAAGGTTCCTTTCTGAGAGGTTGAATATGAGCTGCGATGCTTTCTTCTTCACTGCTTCAACGGAATCGAATCTGGCTCCTTTTAGCTAGATCAAGCGAATACGGTAGGCGAATTCGGAATACGGTTCGAATTTCAGGTGCCCATTCAATGTGAATAGCAATATGTGGCTAGGACGTTTTCTAATTTTTACCGCAGTTCTATGGTTGAATAAGACTACCAGCATACTTTCTGCTGTGATGAACACTGGAAGCGATGACAACTGCTTCTCAAGAGAATGTGTAGAACGATAATCGCATTTCAGTTCACCACATTAACTAAGCCAGCGAAGGCGCGTCGTGCGTATTTAGGAAAATCACGTAATTCCAAATAAAAAACAGCACTTATTATTTTTACGAAACTGTGTAATTCAGCAATTGCTCGAAATCTCAGGCATATATTTTTTCGAATAATTTCACGAATTTTTTTCGACGTTGCCATCTGTTATCGATCTACGATGATGACCAAGACGACGGTCTTCTTAAATTATTTCCCTCCCATCCCCTAATTTTTTAAACCACTTAAACAATTGAGTAGGAGATAAAGAATCAGCACAATAAACAATCCTTAACAAATCGTAAGTTTCAGTGGGCGTTTTGTCAAGTTTCATAAGGAATTTCACGTTGTCGCGTTTTTGGAGTTCATCTGTTACTGCTTTTATACTTAAACAACGGCCGCGAACTTTGGAGGTAACAATAGTCACCCCTGCATGCTTTCTTAGAGTTACGTATACTTAGAGCGTCAGATGGCACAGTTGTAGGTGAAGGGTTCAACTCTGAATAATGTTTGAAAACCACTAGCCGTTGTACAATGTCAGGAGCAACAGTGTTGACGGACCAGATAAAGTGATCCCAGAAGAACAGCCTTTTGCATCTGATTCGCGATGGACTGAGTCTGATTCTGGCAAGCCAGGAATTTATTGAGTTGGCCAATAAGCAAAGCTTTCATATCTCCAAGGCAGCCGATTATGAGAGCCACAAGTTTAACTTTGTAGCCTTGGGACAGCTTGCTCAGCTCAAAAAGAAGATCCTGATATTTAGCACATTGCTCTTCCTCCTTTGCCGTGATATTACCATCGGCTGGTGCCGAGAATTCAATCACGTAAATTATATTGGTCTTTAGATCTTAAAGGACAATATAAGGCTTTATAGCACTGATACGTTGAGTAGTGAAAAACGAGAAAGTCCAGTAGATCTAACGTTGATCATTCTTCGCAACGGACTCTAGTTCCCCCTGGGCTTATGGCAAGCCGGGCATTATATCAACACAATAAAAATGCCTAAGATGGTAATATGACAGTTTTAGAGCCGCATTGTGTCTCTCTATGTACCCAAAGTGTGCATACTGTGAGCATTTACTGAGAACATGTTCAAATGTGTCTGCTTCTTGCTTACATGATCGGTAATTGGTATCGCCTGCAAGTTACATTCATTATGCGCTAGCGGTAAACTAAGGGGTTCATAACGCCATTTTGACTAGCAAAAAGGAATTCCCTCAGTCTCCGATATCAATCCAGCAGATTTGAGAAACATGTTCACCAAAGGTATTAGTGATGCTAGGCCATGTGTAGTGTCGCTGGAATCAAATGGGAGACCAAGTTCCTCTGTCGTCCTATCTGCGGCTCGATAGAGAAACGCCGCAACATTGACGACTTCATGTTAGTGTTCGAATCACATTAGAGAATCTGTGCTTTTTAGAAATGAGCAGGCTGTAGCTAGATCCGTTCTACAGTGAAAACACTCCAAGCTCAGCAAACCTCTACCCCCTTTACCTTGAGGGAGGTATATTCGAGGTAATGAGGATCTAGGATGATGACTTCAATGGATTGTCATCATCTTGCGTGTGCTTCAGTCAAGTTGCTTCAACTCATCGATGTTCCATTTTACTGCACCAAACGTAGCTTGGGTTTGCGCTTGCAGTATTCCAATATATAGATGTTTCTCCACTACCAAGATGTTGAATGGAATTCCCATCTATGAGTTGAAGATTCTGATCGTCAGGCGATGATTTATTTTCTAGTCTTCCTTTGTGTAGATGGCCACAGGCACACTTCTCAAGTCCAAAGGTCATACCAATAGGTTTGGAGTACCTGTTTACTGCCGCCACAAGGATTTCAAGGTTCTCTTTTGAAAACACAAAGAGTTTTAAATCGTCCATGTATACAAGAGCAATAGGTTTTTCATACATCTCACTATTTTTGGATGCACCTCCAGGCATTCAACGAGTTTAACAAGTAACTCATGGTTCGTGTTATCTTATACCTTTCAGTAGTCAATCCAAGCCATAAAAAGATTGCGTCGATTCCTGATGCAATGCTGGATAATACACCTGTCTATTAACAGATTCTCTCTGCAACTAGCCAGTCATCTCTTGCATCTGCGTTTTTCAATTATTGCTCTCCATACCGGCTCGATAGATGTTAATAACCTCTCTATGGGCTATGGGCTGGTAATTCTTTGGACTTAACATATCTCCGATCTTAAGGATCAGTATCGTACGTCCTTCAAAAAAATACTGCGGGGTGGGGTGTTCTTCGTTTTAAAAAGTAGTAAATATACAAGCTAGATGTTGGTGCGTAGAAGTGAACCCCTTCCACCAAAGGTTGTTGATTTTATATGGCCCTGGCGCTGAAAAGTTCTAAGTTCCAGCAACGACTTTCTTCAATTTATAAGCTTATGAGTATCTACATATACTTGCTCCCAGAAGACTTGAATTAATTTAATACGATACTTGAAAGCTCCTATGATTCTGGTCTTCAGATCTTAAGGTACAATATCAGACTTTGTAGCACTGGTACGTTGAGTGGTGAAAAATGAGAAATTCCAGTAAATCTTACACTAATTATTCGCCACAACGGACTCCAGTTACCCCTGAGCGTATTCAAGACGGGCAATAGATTATTATAATAGATAGAAAATGTTGTCACAAGCTTAAGATGTTTACTGCCCAACATGTCGAAGGCATTTTTGGTTAGAGATGGAATTTCATTTGATTATTTTTGCACGGGGCTGACCTGGTACATATCAGCAGTCACGGACGCATTTTTACAAAGCAATCAAGTCATCTGATGAGAGCAGTCTGTCCCGACATATTGGACAAAGCCTGGTTCTTACTCCATCATTGACAAACTGGATTGCAGTCAAATACACGATGGGGGGACCTACAGCTTAAGGTGGGTTCGGAACCACCAGAACCTCGGTAAAGGTACATAGAAAAATTTTCAGAGGTACCGGCTCAGGGATCGAACCTCGGACCTCTTATTATTATAATAATAGATTATTATTGTTTTATCCAAAACTTTTACTCGGGTGAACTCGGTTATACATCATAGCCACGGACTAAGTCAAGTGACTGTCGAGATTAGGATGTTATAAATCAATCCAATACGAAGCTTGAAACCTCCTTCGCTGAGGATGTAGGTATACAATTACGAGCGGCCGCAAGTGTTGAAAGTGGCAACAGTCACCTCTGGATGCTTTCGTATAGCTACCATCTGCCACTCCACAGGTTTTTAAATGCGATAAGTGCTTAATAAAATCGTCTTCTGAACTGCTGCCAATACCCTACTGACTCCTAAATGTTCAAGATGCTCAGTGCATTTTGCGTGCACATTGCCTGTAGCCGAAATCCCATGACTCAGAATGTCAATTATATGTTCGCAGATATTGTAAAGTTTTAAGACTTCAAGCAAATATTCATATGGCACTGAAGGAAACGCTTGCTTGTAGTCAATGTATGCCATATGTACCAGGTGTATACATATGAAACCGGTATTTTTTCAAGAAAAATACACGTTTATTTCAAGAGAATATCGAGCCATTTTCCAACATTTTCGTAAGAAGTGAAGCGCTGTTCGCTGAGTGCGTGCCCCATCGATGCAAATAAGTGGTAGTCGGATGGAGCCAAGTCTG
>NC_046660.1:115405212-115429522 GCF_010883055.1 Belonocnema kinseyi | reverse complement strand
AATACGCCCATTAGCACAAATGGTAAGTTCCGACAGTGCCTACAAGTGTGCCTACTGGCCGCTAAATGGCAATACCGGTTTCATATGTATACACCTGGTATGTTCCTTTGATGCTTACGAGCTTGAATCGTGGCAACAGCGTCTATAGTGACTAGATCCTTACAGCCTCGCGAGTAAACAACATCCTTTTTGTTTTTCTGTAAGGATGACATTCTCGTCCCAACGAGAATATACCTCATCTGCAATGATAGCTGTAAGACATTTATAAATTGTTGGAAGATAAGCTATCAGTCGAAATTCGGATGGATTTTCAGCATCCGGTTTTTTCAGGTAACATATACGTCGAGGGGTGTACCACTAAAAAAATCACGAGTTATTCCGTCAGAAATCGGCACGGAATCTGTAAGAATTTGCCTAGGGCAATGTATGTCGTAAAAATCAAAATAGAAAATCGTCATCGAAGGCAAGTTCGTGAAATCGTTTGAATAAAACGGAAAATTCGTACACATCCGATGATTTTTGATAAAACTCGTTAAGCATTCGCAGCAGTCCGTAAGGACTTTGCAGAGAACCGCAGGGACTCATTGGGATTCATGGTAGAAATCGTAGAGAATTCGCGCGGAGTCGCTACCAGGATTGCGTGTCCGGGCAAATCTCGGACCTGCGCAGTCTATATCGTTATCAGCTGTTCGCCACACAGGAAAAACTTTGTTATTTTTCGCCGGTGCTACTGTTCGTTTAATTGTTTAATTTTCTCGTTCTTTTAACATCTAAAAATGAGAAATCAGTGATAACTTGAGTACAAAGTTTTATAATTCTTCGAAAGCAATAATCCATGACGACTTTTCATTGAGACACATAACGAAGTTTTTTATTATTTTATTATTTAGAAATTGAGATGTTATTGAAATTGAATTGCAAGGATGAGGCACGATTTAAAAAATCATATTTTTTTGCTGCACAAATAAAAGTATCAACGTAAAATTTTCGAAACGATTGATGGAATGTAATTAATAATATGTCGAGAGTAACAAAGTATTTTATAATCTGATGTTTAAAAAACTTGACTGGACAAAATGGTGATAGTTAATTTTTTAATGTGAAAAATCGTCGTCAAATATCTACCAGTGTAGATTGTGAATAATAATGCGACAAATTGTTAAAATAACAGGTCACTAAAATCAACTTGACAGATTCGTGAAACTGACTGTAAAAACTTATTGCTTCCATATTTGTATTTTTTTATTGAATAAAACAGCTTTATGTTTTTGAAAGAGAGATTTGTAGTCACCATTCCTATGTCAAGTTAACTATAAAAAATTGTTATTATTCCATTTCCTTATCTGGATATACTTTAAATTATTGTGAGAGTGATCTCAGTAACAATTTCTACAAAAGATTAACAATTGGAATTGTTATAGACATTTTTGGTGGAAATTTTTTGGATTTTTGGTTTTGCAATTGCGGATTTTTCTTCATCATCTGAATTGACGTAGATATTCTTAATTATAAAATAGGTTTTATCATATTTGTTACATTACAAAAAGTGTTAATCTGATAAGCAAATTGAATAAATCAATTCAAAGATTTGGCGCGTTGGCAATGGAAAGATTTTTTCTCACGATAACTGCTTCAAATTTTTATAAGAAAGATTTGCAATAACTATTCTCATAAAAAATTACAACTAAACAATTGTGAAGAAAAAAATTTTTAAGGGGCATATTTTAGTAAACGATTTTTTACATTTTGGATTCCTCTAAATCATTTAAGATACCGATATCTTCGATATTTTGGGAAATAAAAAGTTATTTTTAGGGTCAAAGTTTTATATTTACATATTTCATTTCTTTACAAAATCGACCACTGTTTTCTTTTAACAAATATAATCAAAAATATATCATTTTTTCGAATATTTATAATAATTCAGATGACAAAGGAAACATCGAAATAGAAAAAACCACAAATTTCAAATTGTTGCAAGAAATTGTTTATAACCATTTCAATCGTTGTTATCTTATCAAAATCTTGAATAACATTCACTCTCACAATAATTTACAGCGTGTTAATCAACATGAAATTTCTTGCAACAAAAATTACAATATTTTGTTGTTTTTTAGTTTAATTTGTTCATATTAAGTGTAACACACAAAAATAAAATTATTTGTATTCTGGTAGCACTTCCGCTTATTTAAGATGATTTTCATTATATGCAAATCGTTCTTAAAGAGTTGGCAAAGGCGAATAATAAAGAGAACCCTAGATATGGGGCCCCCTGATAGAGTTCTTCCGAGAATTGACGCCGCACATCAAGTAGGGTATTATTAGTAATAATAAATAATTATTAATTGTTATATTAAATTATTAATTATTATTGACAAAACCTACATTCGTCTTTTAAATTTTAATCAGTTACAGATATCAACAACGACAGACAGACAGACACTGAAGTAAAAACTTTTTTGTTCTGGCTCAGGGGGCCTCAAAGCGTCGACATTTGATGGAGTCCGCGAAAGTCATTTTTCATATAAAACCAATACCTTCTCTTCAGGATGAGAATGTAAAAAGATGATATTTAAGCACCGATCGCGTCAGTCGAATGTTATACACATTGTCCGACTCCGCGCTTCGTAATCACTCCTTGGATTTGTTTGGATTCTTAAAACTTTTTGGGACTCAGTATGAATCCATAGATCCAACGCTCCGCAATACTGCGAATGTACAGCGTTCTGAGCTCCCGATTCCGCAAAAAGGATTCCGGTAGGTCAATATCAGAATTCAACAAAATCGTTAGGATTCGCATAAATTAATTTTTGTGGCTATCTCTGGTTATTTAAGTAAGAAAAATCTATAATGTCCTCTCCTCACACCTTGCCCACATTTCTCTGCCAAAAAATAAAGGCGCATAACACCTCTGTTCATATGGTAATTCCATTTTCGTCGCTTTTTTGGTTGCTGAACCTCTGCTTCTGCCTCTAGTTGTAAGAGGTCATCCACCTCTGGAGGATGTGGTGGTGTTGGATCATCAATAGGTTGAGGAAGAACATCAATTGCTCCTGCTTGACCGTTTGACGCGGCTTCCTCTAGCTGATGTTCATTGCCATCGTTTTTCCACGCCAAATCAACCTGTTGTTTAATCTCCATTGCTCGGTCTTCTATAACGTGCAGATTAGTCCTGATATCCTTCACCTTAGCGATAAGATCTCTTAGTACGACTTTTTGTATATTAGGATACTTTGCAGCAAATTTCGTTCCTAAATTGTATCTTTTTTCCATTCTTGTTTCAAACTTTGCACTTTCGTAATAGAGACGCGCCAATTCCTCTTTCATTGTGCTGTCCCAATTGATGCTCTCCCACGGTAGTATTATTCCAGTGTTTTTATTAAACTTTTACTCGGGTAAACCCGGTTATACATCATAGCCACGAACTAATTCAAGTGACTGATGAGATTAGAATGTTATAAGTTAATTCAAATAATTTAATACGATGGTTGAAACCTCCTGCGATGATGTTGTAGGTATACAATTACGAGCATCCACGAGCGTTGAAGGTGACAACAGTCACCTCTGGATTATTATTATTATTATTAGCGTGTATGCGGCAAAAGCTCCATCTAAAATGCAAAATTTTGCATGATATTTTATGTATTTCTTAAGATATTTTCAAGATATTTTCAAGATAATTATTTATCTTCGATGTACGAAAACGAAAATGATTAATCAACGAGGAGAAGGTATGGAAATGAAGTTGAATAGAGTGTTAAGATATATTATAGAAGGTAAGGTATTTTTTTATATATGTAAAATAATAAATCGAAAATAATATAGACATACAAATAAAAAACCGAAACCTGAGGATTCGAGGTATAATATATGTATTATAAAAAGATTTCGCCACCGCCGTTTAAACTATCAAGTCCCTCTCTGAAGGCATCTTAATTATTGAATTTTACATTATTCCAAGTCGATCCAATATTTTAAAAAGGTATAATAAGGTACTTCAAATAGATTAAATAAGACACCTTCAATAACCAGAACCCTAATAGAAAAAAACATTAATGAGGGTTAGACGCACGCAGTCATTCCAACACATATAAAATATCTTCAATTATATTCGCTGAACGACAATCAAACACAGGGGAGCGAGGCCCCCTAGGAATAAATCTAATTTTATTATTTCATTAAATAATTCTTCAAAAATAAAAACTAATTTCTAAATAGACTTCTAGTGAAAAATTATTTTCTACAAAAGATGTTAACAAAAAAGGCTTAGTCACATACATTTCGTACATTGTTTTACCCTCAGCACTTGTCAACGTAAAGTTAGCTAATGATTAAATGAAAATACCTAATAGTTGCTCTACTGACATGAGTATGCGATAACGAATACCGCGGAGATTATCGCGATTGTCGAGATTGTCGCGCGGTATTTGTGCAGGCTACGCTTATACACTATGTAAATGATCGAGTAAACAAATTTTTCTGTATCGGCGTGATTCGTTTTGAATAAAAAAAGTAAAAATTCAATAATGAATCTGGACTGATGTTGACAATTACATAATCGATGGTGACTTACAGAAGATGTGTTTCTCTTTTGTCAGTTTTTTATGAATTTCGAAAATGAGCATTATGGCCAATGTCATAACTTTCATATTAAAATTTTCAACAACCAACCGAACTATTTATCTTTGAAAAGGTTTTATTTGAAAGAGAATATGTGATATTCTTCAAGAGTGTATGAATGAGTGTGCTTCCGTCTCTAATTTTTCTACTAGAAGCGAAAACCCATGCGGAAATCGAGAGAAGTTAGAAAACATACGTCGAGATTGTTTTTTTAAACATTTAAAAAAATACATATGATAGATTTTATCGACAGTTTTTGAAAAAATAGTTAAATGAATAGTTAAGTCTTCCCAGCGCAAACTACTATTTTAAATGATTTTATACTGTCGAAATATTTGATCTTCCTTCATTCCAATTAAACTACATTTCTTAATATTTAATTGTGTAACTTCCGGTCTATTTCTGCGAGAATAAAAGACAGGATGCAAACGAAAGTAAAAGTAACATCCGTCCACCTACATTAAAATGAAGAAAAAACTATCACACAAATTTTACTAACAAGAATGCACTATTCAAAAAAATTTCGCAATAGCCGTTAAACCAAATTTATTATATATGGTTTCTATCTGCATCGGATCGAGAGGAAACCTTATCCTGAAATCAAACATATTCTAGGACGTGCACATGGCTGCTATACATTTTTATGAAAATATGAGACGACCTCTTATTCAGGATTGGATATTAATTTCATACGTGCGACTAACTGTGGAGAAACCGCAGGAGGATGATCTGAGACATGGCTTACGAGACCGACTAATGTCGTGGTTACCCATCTAAGGCGGCATGTACTCCTCTCACGATTTAACGATTGATTGGCTTCTTCAAAAAATCATTCACATCCTCCTCGCCAATTTTGTCACCTGAATAATTCAGGCTGTATGTAACAATTATTGTAGAAAACGGTTACCTTTTTGTCACTGAACAATTACAGATCGTATTTGCGTGGATCAAAAGTACCAAGTTTTTCATAGAACAGACACTTTAATAAAAATTTGTTTAGTATATGTAGAACATTATAACCATTTCAATTATTTTATTCTTTCAAGAGAAGAATCGAACTGGTCGGTGTGATGCTGGATCACCCCTTTCCCCTGACCCTACAAAATAAACAATGTTGAAATTGTGATACAACAGCAGGTCTGAGAAAAATTCTTTAAAAAACTTATGCGCAAATAAGGCCTATCACATAAAAATAGCGCGTTCATTTTTGTTGCAGATCATTTGTTATGTTCTCGAAATTAAATTTTTCTACTCGAAATAAGAATTCTTAAGTTTGAAACTAAAACATACATGTAGCTGCATTCTTATTCTCTAGTATCTCATTTGTGTTGCAACTATAAAGAAGATTTGAAAAAGTTTTAAATTAACATATTTGTAATTAAAAGACTTTAAAACATCTGCTCGCTGCGTGGGCACATTCTCATCGAGCATTGGACGCACGGCTCGCTTCGCTTGCAAGTTTGAGCGCGCCTAGGGCGTGCGACTTTTGGTTCTCAAGTTTCGCATTCGACAATATATATTTGTCTTGCGTTACGCTCTCGGTCATTATTATACTTCCTCGAAATTTGTGCACAGGCCTTTTAAAATAAAGTTCAAATCATAGACAAACTGTAATTTGGTTATTGTGAATTCTCTTTTATTAAAGCTTCTTTGGCTTCAACATACACATTCTTATCACTCATGTCGTGCTTCACACATGCTTTTTCCACAATGCGGACTTTTTTAGAAATCGGCTTCTCAATTAGAAACTAGGTAGAATGTATTTCCGCCAATTGAAGTACCCTCTCCACTAGCCCTTCACTAGTCATTAAACAGGATGTATTTTCGGGTTAAACTACTTAGCGAACTAAAAAGTATCTCGGAGGGGGCAGCTTCCGAGCTCAAAGTTCGATAAATACGGTTTCTTATTCAGAGGCCGATTTGTACCTTTTGCACTATGCATTATGTATATTACGTTTGTTTCTGTACCGCAGCCTATGATTGCTTATTTAAATATTGCAAAATAAGGTACAAATTTTATTTATCATGATTGCTTTAATCCTCCGTTTACACTCTTGTTTTTCCCACCCTTCGTTTACACAGAAGGGACTTTAAAGTCCTTTTCAGATTTTGAACTATTTCTAGCTTTCAATGGTTGAAAAATCGCTAAAAACTTTTTAAAATAAAAATTGAAATTTAGAGAAAATATAGGAAAAAATCGATACTTCTTAAAAAGTGCATAATTTTGCAAAAGATCAAGTTGAAAAAACTCAAGTGCGAATTGCCGGAGCTGAATACATGGCCCAGTCTTGGTCCAATTTTAGCAGCCACAGGTCAGCTAAAAATATGGGGCCAATATCGTTATTTGAATCGGCCCAGTGTTAAGCCAGTGCTGGCAGTCTATATTGGCTATTAATATTTACCGATCCTCCACCGATGCTTGGCACAGTATCGGCACTTTGTTGGGCCAACTATCACTTTTAGTACGGGGACCCATGTTTCACGAGCATCAGCCAAAGTCTGGCCCAGTGACGGCACATAACTAAGCCAAGTGTCACTTTTAGCACAATACACCAAATTTTATTTGAATCAGCCCAATGTTGAGCCAATACTGGCAGTCTATATTGGCCATTTATATTTGCCGATCTTCCACAGATGCTTGGCCCAATATAGGCACTTTATTGCTCCAAGTCTCACTTTTAGTACGGGGAACCATATTTCACAAGGATCAGCTAAAGTCTAGCCCAGTGACGGCACATTATTGGGCCAAGTGTCATTTTTACCACGGTAAATCATGTTTTATTCAAATCGGCCCAATGTTGAGCCACAGCTGGCAGCTTATATTGGCTATTTATATTTGCCGATCCTCCACAGATGCTTGACCCAATATGGGCACTTTATTGCGCTTTAGTATTGGCACTTTATTATAGTACGGGAAACCATGTTTCACGAGGCTCAGCTAAAGTCTTGCCCAGTGGCGACACATTACTGGGCCAAGTGTCACTTTTACCAAGGAAAACTATATTTTATTTAAATCGGCATAATGTTGAGCCAGTGCTGGCAGCCTATATTGGCTATTTATATTTGCATATCATCCACCGATGCTTGGCCCAGCATCGCCACTTTATTTCGCTAAGTCTCACTTTCAGCACCTAAAAAACAAATCTTACACAAAAGATAAAAAAAAAATTATTTGAAAAATTGTCAAAGTTCACGATGAAATTTTTTAAGTTCTGTTATTAAAAATTGTTAATTTTCATGAAAAATTACATTTACTGTCATTGTAAAAAGTTGTAAAGTAGTCTACAACGGAAAAAACCAAATATTACACGAAGAAAAATTGTAAGCGATTTAAATTTTTGTATTGATATTCCTGTTAACAGTTCGTGTATTTTACATTAACATAACGTCGCATAATAATAAATAATTAGAAAAAAAGCTTGAAATTTGGTTCTTTAACTTTTCTGAACTGTAGCTTATGAGGATAGCTTTTTCACAGAGTTTCAACTTGTCGGTTTACCGGAGTAGTTAGCACTCCCGACTGCTAGGCGGTAGATTTAGGTATATAGATGTAGGTTCGATACCCCCTGGCGTTAGAAATTTTATTTATAATATAATATTCTAAATGTAATATATGTATTCAATCTGAACAGGAATATTAATATTTATATTCAAAGCACTCGCAATCAATTGATCTTTATTTTTGAAACACCTGTTTTGTCATATCCTTAAACTATAACAGTAGTTGTTAAGATTATCCAAAATGTTTAAATGAAATTTCAATTCTTAAAATTATTAATAATATTCAAACAATATGCAGTCGTGAAATGATGAATTTATAAAGCAGATACGTCCTAAGAAAAATTCAATGATTTTTTCTCAGCTTTTGAATTGACTCCGACATCCAGGTTGGTCCGGTATTGGTACCCAGCGTTAGGCCGGCAATGCCAGCCAAGTCTTGGCTGCCAAGTCAAAGTCTTAGGAATCTTTGCAGGGTTTTAAAACTCAGACTATGGCCTTTAAAAAAATATAGGCCTATTGGCGACGACTTCATAAAGTTGAATTATTTTAAGACCTAAAAAATGAGAATATTTTACAGTGATTCATGCAGGTAATTCCATATAAAGTGCAGGATATTAAATGTTAATGCATAATTATTGCACAAGAATAGTCCAGCATTAAATGAAAACTTGACGTTGCTCATATCAATTCCAGAAAATATGAAATAAAGCAAAGTAATTAATGTTCACTAACTTGTGAAAACACACGCGGTTTACACACAAGGACTTTTATGCAACTATGTGCACTTTGACCTCGCACTGTATGAAGGTTAACTGACGAACTGAAGCGCCACTCACAGAACCTGACCCTATTACTACCTAGATTTTTTAGAGGGGGAACCGAACTTTCGTACCTTCCCAAAGACAATATGTTCCAGTTTGAAAAATCGTTCGTGCCTTAAAATCCCCTGTGTGTAAACGGTGGGTTAATATTTGTTCCTTCTCTTATATTAAATTTTACTCTTAGTCAACAAGGAGGGAGCCTGAGGGTCAAAATTCAAATCGAGGTCGCATGAGCATAATTCGAAAGATCACCGAATTTCATTCGACACGTGTCACGACTTTTTTGTAATTGGAGCCTAGTTTTTTAATAATAAAATCATTTAAATTATTACTATTATTCATTTTCATTAATTACCAATAAATTATTAACCAATAAATACTAATAATTATTTATTATCTATTTATTATTAATCATTATTATTTTAAAATATATTATAAATCATTCATAATTATGATTAAATTATCAATTATTTATTAGGGAATCCATTTTTAATTTTTTTAAATTAATTCCGTGGTTGCTTTTAGTAAAATACGTGGGTGTTTTTAAAGCGACAAAATCATGGAAAGTGTTGAAAATTCTGCTGCTTGTAGTATACAAATGAAAAAAAATGTCTAGCCAAAATATTCGAACTCCACAGAGGTGGAATTACAAGCTAATACGCTATCACCAGGCCAGTGCCGCTGGGTGAGAACCGTGCCGCGTGACGAATACTAGTAAATCAGTAAAGCTAGCCGCAATTTTCAAAAATTAAAATTTTCAAAACTTGAGTCCACCTACAAAAACAGCTTTGACACGTGTCGGCTGAAATTCGATAATCTCTCGAATTATGCTCACGTGACCGTGATTTGAATTTCGACCCTCAGGCCTTCCCTTTGTATGCTGAAAAAGTATTATTTCAATAAACGTATATTATTACAATTCATTATATGCATTGGTATTGAAATAGACGTATATTCATTGTCTCGTTTTTATAATTTAAAAAAGTGCGCATCGTATAAAAAAGTAATTTTTTATTATAATTATTTTTTGAAACTTTTGCCCTTTGTCTATAAATATAATTAGTTTATTTTCAGTATTATTTTTACGATTTAAACAAACAATACGCACACTAGCGTATAATGGTTTCGAGAAAAATTGCAGTTTATAATTTAGGAATAAAAAAATTTGTTGAATAAAATGTTATTCTTGTTTCTGTCGTTTTTTTTCAGAAAGTTAATTTTTTTATTTTAAATTCTATTTTTTACGTTTAAAGCAAAAAATACGTATCCTATAAAAAATTCCTTCTGAAAAATTTGTAGCTGTTTTTTGGATGAACCATTTTTTTATATTTATTTTTTTCTTACCTTGTGTCGTTTGTGCAAAATTTTCATTTTTTTATTTTTCGTAAGATTTTTTACGAATAAAATCAAAAACTACACATCCAATCCACTAGGTCTCTAAACGTTGAAATTTGAAAAAAACGAAGGTGGGGACTCATATTTTACACAAATCTGAAACCTTCTCTGATAATAATGTAAAAAAATTCTTACAGTTTACAATTAAAAAGGTATACAAAAGGAATCATTCCAAATTGCAAAAAATTGTCCTTAAATGCTCAAAATTATCCAATTTATACAATGAAATGCAGATATTTTAATGCGTTCAAAACTGGAACCTTTTAAAATAATTTTATTCATTTCAAGTCCTTTATTTACACGAGTATAATGTAGTTACTTTGAAATGGATGATTACACAGGCCGACAAAATTTGACAAAAGTCAAAAGCCAGAAAGCAGACCTAACATTTCCGAAGGATATTGATGCGCTGAATCCGAACCCGAGCTCAAGATTTCTCCTGTACGTCAGGTTTTCAAGATATCCTAACCTAACAGTGTAAAAAACGCGTTTTTAGCTGTTTTTGAGGTTATGTAACCGAACAAGAAAAATGTTTACCACAAAAGCTAATATGGAATTTGAAAGTACTAATCTTGCCCTTTCAAACCTACGGGGATTTATTAGGATATCTTTATTTTTCACCAAAATATTGTAATTTGAAATTTTTTATTTTAGCGTTATAACCCATTAACGCTGAGGTGTTCAGATATATACAATGCGTTCTCTATTGCTGACGGTACGATATTTTTTCTCCAAAATATTATCTCAGGGGTTTTCTAGGGTGCCCTTTCTATTGCCGGTGTCAGTTTTTTGTTATAACCCCTAGAAGATCCAATATGGCGGCCACAATTTAGGGATTTAAAAAAGAACAAAGGATCCCGCACAAAATACCAACAAAAAAGCGTACAGTCGTTTGGAACCAAACTTTGCACATTGATAAAACAATAAAAAATATGGAACCTGTCTCTTTTCGTTTCTACGGAAGCCGTTTCCTGGGGGTAGAAACCACCCCTAACAAGCCACAAGCATGCTAACCCACCTGACTCTGGGAACAATAATTTTAGTCGCTTATTTTTCTTGGAATAATGAAGTGCCATGCCACAAGTGCCTTAACCCACCTAACTGCTAATACACCTAAACCCAGAAATCACCCCTACCAAATCATAAGCAGGCTAACCCACCTAACCCTGGGGGCAGCGAATTTAGTCGTTTATATTTTGTGAAATAATTGAATTCCACGCTAAAAGTGGGCTAACCTTGAAATGAAATTTTTCAATTTAGCTTATTAACCCATTAACGCCGAGATGGTGTGCCACTGTCCCTTGAAAATGTTATCTAAGATGTTTTCGGGGGCTCCTTTTCGATTGGCTTAGTTTTTTGTTATAACTCCTAGAAGAGCGAATATGGAAAACAGTTAGGGCTTTAAAAAAATTTAATATTATGATTCATTTAATATTGTAAATTTACTTAGGATTTTTCAGCTTACTAAAGCAACACTCAATGTTTTCCAGCCACTTAAGGCTGGACTTGGGATTGTCCAGCTAAGCAAGAAAGTACTTAATATTTTTCAGCCAATTAAGGCAAGACTTTAGATTTCCCAGCCAATAAAGGCAAGACTTTAGATTGCCCAGCCAATCAAGGAAAGGCTTTGAATTGGCCAGACAATAAAGGCAAGAGTTTGCATCGCCCAGTTAGTCAAGGCAAGACTTTGTATCGCCCAGTGAGTCAAGGCAAGACTTTGAATCGTCCAGCCCGTCAAAGCAAGACTTACGATTGCCCAGCCAATTAAGGCAAGACTTACGATTGTATGTCCAATGAAGGAAACTAATTGCTTGTTTTCTTATGGAAACGTTCGCGCTTCATGTCAAACGAACATTGAAGAGACTTTCGTTTATGACTAGTAGGGTCATTATCATTTCTTTGCAAATACCCGCTCTTTTTGGAGAAAGTCTTGATGAAAGCGATCGCCCATTTCATCACTGAATATTCCAACATTTTCTGGGAAATAATCTAAATGAGATTTGAGAAAATGTAATTTCATACTCATCAAACAATCTAATCTTTTAAAATTCTTTAACATACCAGATACAATAGTTTCAAACTTTGGATCTCGATCGTTCCCTGAAAATTTATGTACAACATCTTTGAAACTCAACCATGCATCTATTTTAATAGATGTCATGGTTTTGATAAAGTCATCATCTTTGATAAGTTTTCTTATGTCAGGCACAACAAAAATACCTTCCTTAACTTTAGCATCACTTAAATGCAGAAATGTAGATCTGATATAATTGAAACATTCTTCTTCGGTGTTTAGGGCTTTCACAAATTGCTTCATTAACCCTAGTTTCATATGAAGTGGTGGCAATAATACTTTCTTTCTGTCAACAAGACTTTCATAAAGAACTTTATACTGACCAACTGTCCACTCTAAACTGTATTGCCATTTCTCCATTATCCAATGTTCATCCCTTGCACGACTGTCCCAAAGACAAAGAAAACAAGGGTATTTATGTTTTCTGATTGTAAACCTATTATAAGATTTATCATTTTGAAGTCACCACAAATAAGCCAATTATGGACATTGTATTTTATTTTTATCAGGAGCAATTGAAAATTATCATGAGATTCTTTCAGTGTAGTTGAGTGACCTACTGGAATTGCTGCGTACTTATTTCCATTATGTAATAGTACTGCTTTTAGACTTTCTGTAGACGAATCTATGAAAAGACGCCAATCTTGAAGCGCAAAGCTCAGCTTTATCTTTTGGAAGATCAAGGTCACGTATGAAATCGTCTAATCCGTCTTGGTAAAAAAATGTAGGAGTTTCATCATCTGATTCCTCCCAAGAAGAATCTTCAGTTGCATTAGGATCGTCAGTATCCATTGATTCGTGAGTTGACCGGTCACTTTTGTTTTTAAAGAGATTTCTAATACCAATCTTAGCTGGCGTGACACTTTTTACATCAGGGTAAACGGTCTTTTTCAAATACTTTTTAGAAAAACCTCGGGTTTTGCATAAGCAAAAGCAACAATCAGTATTATGATCGTTGGGCTCACGCCAAACAGGTGGTTGAATAACAGTCTGCGTCTTGGTACTTTTCTCTTCCCAATTTGACAAATTTAATCTACAAGCATGACAAATAGAGGTTGGTACCCACGGTTTATCCAAATTTTTCATTGAAGTCCCATAACAGTTGAAGTATGACTTTTTTATCGAATCATTCATTGATCGACGGTATTTCTCCGTTTCATACTTTGCGCAAACGTGACAAAACATATTAACTTTCTTAGTGCAAGAAGTTCTTGAACTCATTTTTTTTCTTATAATGAACAGTAACATGGAAATTGTAAAACTCAATATATACAAAAATCACGATCGACACGAAATGTATCCTCTAGACAGATTTCAAATACAAGAAGAATTTTATTACCTACGCATCCAACCGTTAGCCCGCTACTCAAACGTGATCTCTAATACGGAAAGATTTGTAGCAAAAAACGAATTTCATCACCTACGTAAAGCACGTCATAAGAACGTCGCCAGCTCAGTGAGCCAGCTAGGGATCGAAGATTGTCTGCGCCATAGAACGGCCCGCACATACAGCGAATGTGAACAATAGAAAATTGTGGCCGCCATATTGGATCTTCTAGGGGTTATAGCAGAAATCTGACACCGGCAATAGAAAGGGCACCCTCGAAAACCCCTGAGATAATACTTTGAAGAAAAATATCGTACCGTCAGCAATAGAGAACGCATTGTATAAATCTGAACACCTCAGCGTTAATGGGTTATAACGCTCAAATAAAAAATTTCAAATTACAATATTTTGGTGAAAAATAAAGATCTCCTAATAAATCCAAGTAGGTTTGAAAGGGGAAGATTAGTACTTTCAAATTCCATATTAGCTTTTGTGGTAGACATTTTTCTTGTTCGGTTACATAACCTCAAAAACAGCTAAAAACACGTTTTTTGCACTTTTAGGTTAGGTTATCTTGAAAACCTGACGTAGAGGAGCAATTTTGAGCTCGGATTCGGATTCAGCGCATCAAAATCCTTTGGAAATGTTAGGTTTGGTCTCTGGCTTTAAAACTTATATTAGAGTGAAAAATAAGAATTTTATGGCTTTGTACTTTCACTCTTGTTACAGTTTGGATATGGCCATGATTAATGACGAAATTCATCGACGCTTATAACAAAATAAGGACTTCTTTATTTCACAGCCTTTCGATTGCAAGACCAAGGGCCAAATCTAAGAAACATCTTTATATTTTATGCCGTCTAAAATACAAACCTATATATTAAATTATAATAAAATAAAACATTTTTAAATAACATTAAATATTTCATTCGTCTTTAAAAAAGAAAATGATTAAGAAATTGGTACTGAATTGTGTTAATTAGCTTTTTTATATAGATGACTTTTATTTTCAGACACATTGAAAGCATGTTTCAAAGTCTGGACCCCAGTGGTGTAGGAAATATTACATTAAACCAATACAGGGTTGGGATGACCACACTCGGTGTTGGTTGCCACAGTCCTAATCCTCCACAATGTAAGGAAGGCTTCGTTGACAAATTGACTTTTGAAAAAGAGGCGTAAGTATTTCATAGTCTACAAATTCATACTTACGTTTACATGCAAAGGTATTTTTACAATCGGCACATGAACAGCAGTAGAATTCAATAATATTCCTGAAATATTATTTATTGTGACACAATATAAATGATTGCTTGTGAATCATAAAAAATTTTTTTTAATTTTTTTCATTTTTACGTGTTAGAGAACCAAAAAAGAAAAAGTTTCAAAGAAAAACTGACCCAACAGCATGCAATATATCTGTAATATTGCATGTCAATATTCGCAAATGGAACTTTTGTGGCAATATTATATTAGCAACCTTACAACAATGATGTTCTAGAACAGAAAAGAACCGGTTCTGCAACTAGTTGAAAATAATGCTAGATCAGGGGATCAGAGATATGTAACAGATATGTAACAGAGATATGTAACAGTGTTACAAGGAAATATGAGATAAACAATGTTTTTATATTACTGCTGCACTTAGGTCATAATTAAGATAACGCAATTTCACGCACATTCTCCTACACATATAATCGAACTCTTAATCTCGTTAAAAAATTACACTCGCTGGAGATTCGAACCCATATAAAAGTCCTTACCGGCATATTCCTAGCCGACGCCTTAGCTAATCGCGCTATCGAACTGCTTGAACGTTCGTGACAAAATCTCGGGCAGGCTTTTTTGCTGAAAATGCCAAGGTCCTCTCAGGAATACACAAGATGTCCAATATAAGACCACTTTCGGGGGTTGCCTGGCACTGGCCTTGGAACTAAATCAGTTTTTGAAAGCATAAACTCTCAGGGCCTTCTGAACCATTTCTTTTGAATTTTTCTTCGTAGTAAAATTACTTTCTTTAGTTTACATAATTTAAACTTAAAGAAAAACTTCAACATCATCAATACGTAAATATTTAAGAGAATTTTCTAGAAGCCGAAAATATGCTTTCACATAAAAAAGTAATTTGAAACTGATTTAATTAAGTAATTAATTGAAATTAATAAAATGAAACTAATGATTTATTTTAAATAATTTAATTTAAAACAAACTGATGCATATGGTAACAGCTGGTTCAATTATCCACAGCTGTTATTGCCCGCTTTTAACGCGCCGTTACTACTATCTGTCAAAAAAATATAGGCACCTCGATGTTTGTACTGATTTTCATGAAAATCTCAGCAGAAAAAAATTATAAAAGTTTGAGACAATATGTCTATCACAGTTGAAGATTTTTCCAATACAGAAAGGAGTTTCAAAATGTTCACATAATTAGCGATTATTTCCTGGCGAAAGAAAGGTGAAAAAGTACCATAATCATATTATCCTTTCGGAATACTCAACTTTGAATAGCTCTAAGTCATTGAAAATAAATTATGAAAATTCTGAAAAAAATCATTTGACTTCGTTGATCCTTTCTGTAGAGCATGGTGAATTTAGAGCTAAAAAGACTCATTTGTTAATAAGTTGTTAACAAAAACGTAGGGAGGAATTATCTCCGAAATTAAGGAACGTACAGTAATGATTCTTGAAGCAAATTACACATTTCTGGCTTCTAAAAGTGTTGCATGTATTTTCAATGAGCAAAAAGTTACACTTGAATGTTTAAAAAATTATTTTCTTCTAAGAAAAATACAAAAGACTTCACGATAATCGAGGCAATTGTACGTTCTCAGCCCTGCTGAGAACGTTTCTTAGTTTCGAAGATGACACCTCCCTGCGTTTTTGTTAACAATTTATTAACAAATAATTATTTTTGGCTCTAAATTTCACCATTCTACACAGAAATGATCAACGAAACCATATAATTTTTTCAGAATTTTTATATATTATTTTCAGTGACTTAGAGCTATTCAAAGTTGAGTATTCGGAAATGATAATATGATTATGGTACTCTGTCACCTTTCTTTCGCCAGGAAATAATCGCTAATCATGTGAACTTTTTGAAATTCCGTATCAGTATTGGCAAAACCTTCAACTGCAACATGCATGTTGTCTCATATTTTTAGAATTTTTTTCTCCTAAAATTTTCTTGAAAATCTGTACAAAAATTAGCATGATGACTTTTTAAAAAATTGACAGATTGGATTTGCCTTTGGTATACTATTTAAATGTTCTAAAATAAAGGTCAAATTCATTAGTCAGCTATTTTGGATGAAAATTCAAAAAGTGAGCATATTTTGAAAATTTTTGAGACCACTTTTTTTTAATTCAAAATTTTTCTGTACGGATATTTATGACATTCAAGTAGACGAACAATTTATTGTAATGACTTTTTTTGATAAAACCAAAATTCACCAGAGTAATAGCATTTACAAAATTCCAAAAAACACACGAAAATCTAAATTTTAAGCTAAATAACGCACGATATGAAAAAAAGTTAAGATAAGAAAAATATTTCTTTATGAATGCCCTACAAGATTATCACAATTCTTCGAATTTTTCTAAAAAATTCAAAATTCAAATTTTGACAGCATACCAAAATAATAGAAAATCAAAAAGTACATTGCTTAATTCATGTATTTTACAGTATTTTAAAGATTCTCATTTATGTCAATGTTCTTGCCAAAAATATATATATATAAGTTTTTGGTTCCGTAGCTAAAGGAGAGCCGCACAGTGGAAAAAAATGACTTTATTGGTTCAAAATATCGTACAGCCCACAAATATTCACCGATTTGAACAAACAAATTTTAAAAAAAGCTAATAAGAATTCTAAGAGAGTTATTGAGCCTAATTTTTGAATTAGGTTTTAAATTTAATTATGAATAAGCAAATATGAAGAAAAAATGGCCATTTCTTTTATTTGACGTTCCCGGTGCTCATCAATAACAGAAGAATGGTTCAAATCGCTTTAGTTGCATAGTGTTACATTAGTTAAGGATATTCCAATATTAGACAGTTCATAAAAAAATGTATAAACAAATTATTTGTTGAACAAATTTTTTCTACGATTGACCATAAATATACGTTTTTTTAAGTAATATTGCAAGAGATTTAAATGAATACAAAATTATATACAAAAATTTCTCTCATGATTATAATTGTTTATATTATAAACAAAGTTAATGTAGAAATGAAGTAATCAGGCATTTTTCGATAGAAATATTCGTTGTTTTCGATGTAAGTTTTTTTTAATCTGGAAATTTGTGATAATTTTAGGAAAATTTATAATTTGTTGATTAATTTTATGATTTTTTAAACAAATTAAATTATCAAATGCATTATTTGGGAATTTGTCGTAAAAAATATTTGGTTTTTTCAATTCCAGTCTTTTCAGTTGGGAACTTCATGACAATTTCAGCAACATTCATAATAAGATGATAAATTTTATGATTTCTTCACACAAATTTAATAAGCAAATGCATTAACCAGATATTTGTCTACAGAAAAAATAGTTTTCTTCAATGTCAACTTTTTGAATTAGGTAGTTCATGATAACTTTAGCAAAATTCATAATTTTTTAATTAACTAGCTGCGCCCAGTGGTGGCGGCTCTGCTGCTGCGGAAAGCCGGCTGTCATTAATGCCATGCATCGAGAATAACGGGAATGCCATAAAAGATGTATATTGCATAATATTGTGATGAAATCAACATACAATTTTAAGTATTTATCGTAGAATTTGGGCTTCAAAAATGTGAAGTCGATAGTGAAATTTGAAGTATACTTGGGAAAAACTCTTAGAAAGTAAAGTAGAAATAAAAAATTGAATACAGAACATCGAAACTGTATTTTTGGAATTTTTATTGTAAAAATTGTATTCAAGTTGTTCAAATTAGTTTCCGAAAATTCCAAATCACTTTTGAAATTTGTACACACCTTAAGGAAAACTCTAAATGCGAAAAAAATAATTAAAAACTAAAAAACATCAAAAGAAAAAGGCGTTTACGAATTTTAAATCATAAAACTCGTACTGAAGTCGCAGGATTTGGTTTTGAAAAATGCAAAGTGTACAGTGAAATTTGAACTAAACTTACGTTTGTGCCCCCTTCTCATCTTAATCTCTCCCCCCCCCCCCATACTCTCGGGACCTGACCGGGAGCCCAAAGAATATGTGTGGAAAATCTCATGGTGATTGGTCAAAAACTGCATCTGTGCCCCCTTCCGCACCGGCCCCATCCCTTCGCATGCCCACCCCCAACTCTTACGACCATCTTTGGAGCCCAAAGAATATGTGTGCCAAATTTGGGGACGATTGGTCAAAAACTTTTGATGTCGGTTGCGGTAGGAATCACCCCCAGGGATTATACTACACGTGTCTAAATTTTGAAGTCGCTCTATGCAACGGTGTGGGCGGTATCGACTCTCAACTTCACAAATTTGAATTTTATATAGTGGATTTTAAAAACTGTGCTGCCATCCCATCATCTCCAAACACTCTTACGCCATGTCCGGGAGTTCAAAGAATGTGTGAAAAATTTAGTGCCGATTGGTAAAAAAATGCGATTCAGCATCCCCCCCCCCCCATTATCTGCTCTCTCCCTCGTACCTCCCTTCCCTACATTACTTTTTATACATTTCAATAACTGCCCATCCTTCGCATGTCCAACCCCAACTCTTACGCCACTGCAGAGCGTGTTTGCCTGGAATCTACCATCTAATACAAGATTATGTGTAAACATTCTCGATAAACTTAAAATTAAACTAAAACTTTACATAAATAAAAAAATAAATACGAATCTTTCTGAAATCTTCAAAAGATTTCAAAATATTTCACAAGGCTTTCAGAAGATTGCAAAGAAATGTTAACTTAAACTAAAATCTTACATAAATAAAATAATAAATAAAGAGACTTTAATAATATTAAAAGAATTTAAAAGAAGTCCCAAAAATGTCACAGTTTTCAAAAATTTTACAACGATTAAAAAAAAAAGTGAAAATAAATGCAAACTCCTGTTCAAAAAACAAACAAGAAATAAAAAATAAATGGGTATAAATTCATAGCACCAAATAACAGGAACTCTCTCTTTAATACCTGAGAATCGAATGAGGGTCAGTAGGCTAATCTGTTGTAAACACAATATAAATATGTTTCACAATTACATCAGAAATAGAGAAAGTAAAAAAAAATCATGGAACAACACCGTTAAACGTAATAAATCATATTAGCATAAATTTTGTTTAATTTATCCAAATCGGTTTTTAAATTAATAGATGTCTTTTTGTGTTTTTTAATCAAAAGCATTTCGATGAATTCCCTCTTTCCCTCATTACTTGCACTATGAAAAATGTTAAAATTATCCCAGTCAAACTCATGGTCAACATCAACAAATTCCTGTGAATGTCTGGCAAGAACACTCTTATAAAAAGGCAGAACAAACTCTAATTTCTTGAAAGCAAAAACCTCCAAATCTTCCATAACTATTCCTGCTAAAATCGGAGAAATGGCTGAACCTATGGAAGTACCAAACCTCTGCCTATAAAAAAATCCAATGAATTTAAAATAAGTTGAGTTAATAATAAAAAGTATCCCTTCAATATAATCGTTTTGTCAGAATCAAGTAAGAGTTTTAATATTATCCCATCTATTTAAAATTGCCTGTTTAACTAATTCAAGAGGTATACTCGGAAACATTGCAATAAAATCCAAAGATATAATTAGATGGTAATCCTATTTTTGCATACCAAGAGTAATACTGGCTTTATCAGCACTCATGCAAACTATATCAGGGTTGTTTCTAAGAAATTCTTTCGTCATCATTAAGCTTTTAGAAATTGTACGATCAATATTACTAATATGCGAACAATTTTTATCAACAAAACTCTTTGACAAATGTAACACCTTGTTCCGGAAATCCTGCAGATCCAAAATAGGAATTTTGTGTATATTTGATTAAACATCTTTTACTATTTCCATCATTTGTTTTGACATACTTTTTATCACATGTTTATTGAAACCTTGACCTAATCTGAGAATATCTGTAACTGAATTAAGAATTTCAATATCTGCCACATTGATAAACCAAGGATCTTAATCTCCTTCTTCAATAATCCTGTGTAAAATTAAATTTTGCTCTTGAAAATTAGTTTGCTGATGAATCAAAATAAAAAGTTTGTTCTCATGTTTTACATCTCTGCCTAAAAATCTTTGATTGAGGAGAATCCGATATTTTAAAATATCAATAATTTCATCTTGTTGTAAAAAAACTTTTGAAAATTTAAAAATTTTTTGACTTCAAAAAGCTGTTGCATGGACATCTACTATTTAAATTTCTTTCTATGTGGAGTATTTTATATCTAGTATCAAAAACCAACCTGCAAAAACCATGAAGTAAATCTAAATTGACCTTGAAATCAGCTAATCAGCGCTTATGATATTTTCGCAAATTCGCCTGATTATACACCCCGATAATCGTACTGGGATTCTCAACCTCCCCCAATTCATAAGAATTATTACCGCGATTTTTTGTGATCTGATATGGGCCATAAAAAATATGAAAAAACTTTTGAGTGACTTTTTTCAAAGCATCAGATTGCTTGGGAACTTAAAGAAAAACTAAATCACGCTCCTAAAAAATAATCTTAGATGATGTTTTTTGTGCTCGTGCACGGTTTCGGAAGTTTTATTTTATTCTTTCGCGGCCCAATACAATCTTTGCATCTTACGCAATAAGCTCGGTTTCAAGAAACTTAACTATGTCTAGAATTTGATCTGTGGGTTTCACCCCAAAATGTAACTCGAATCGTGTAAATCCCGTGGTAAAGTGAGTTGTAACATTCAGGAAAAATTCGATCTCAGCAGTACATTTGGCCCATCGAGTATGCTTATCCGTGCATAGTGTTCGGAATAACCGCCCTAACTCTCACATAACCCTTTCTACGGTATTACTTTTTGGGTGTTTTGCTTATCCATCTCCGGAAAGTATAAATCGAACATCTTTTTTAAAATGGTATCTGTATTCTCTTTCTTGATAGGGTATAATTTAACGTACATTGAGAAGACATCCAGAACTATGAAAATATACTCTAGACCTCCAGTTGACCTTGGAAGAGAACCATAAAAATTTACACGAACCAGATCTCCAGGCCTTCATGATTGAACTAAATTATACGAACATTCCATTTTTCGAATAATACTTTTTACGCACTGGTATAATTCACAAGTCAACACAAATTTTTTTATCTCGCGATTCATGCCCTTCCAATGATAAAATTAACTTAGGTACATAGCTGTTTTATAGACTCCGGGATGTCCCAATTTAGAATGGACACAATCAATAAGCTGTTCAGTTATTTATGAAGGAATTACGACCTGCCATAAATTTAAACATTTATCCCTTCAAAACAAGATACTTTCTCTTACCACATAATATTCCAAAATCTCCCCCTTTTCCAATTTGTCGAAAAGCATTTTGGTATTTAGATCCTCGTTTGTAAAATTGACAATTTTTTAAAAGAATCACGCAATTCCCGACCCAGATCTGTTCCATCACATGCATACACGACGATTTCCGGTTCAATTTCAATCTCCAAAACATCAATGGAAAGACTATTTGGTTGTGCGGATTCAAACCTTCCACTTGAGTTTCTGCTAAAGAAATCCGCGACATTATTGTCCTTTCCTTTACAGTATAAAACTTTGAAGTCATACTTCTGCAGAATTATACTCCAACGAATCAATCACGAATTAAAATAAGCGTTCGAATTCAGAAATGTCAGACCCTTATGATCCATGATAATCTTAAACTTAGTACCTATAAGATATGTTCTAAACTTCGTGATTGAATATGAAATGGTCAGGAGCTCTTTCTCGGTCGTTGTATAATTCAATGAAGCGACTTTCAAACATCGACTCACTAAAGAGATAACTCGGTGATGATTGTCGTGATCATATTGGTATAAAACTCCACTAATTCCTAAATCAGAAGCATCAGTCTGTAGTTTATAGGGCACACCCGGTATATAACGGCTTAAATTAACACAATCAACAAATGCCTTCTTCATAATCTCAAATAATCTATGATGAAATTCAGTCCAGGACCAAGGATTTCTCTCTCTATCCCTCTCTCTCTCTCTCTCAAAATGTCTCGAAATGGGTCCAACAGGTTAGAATTTCGTGTAGTAAATTGTAGATAATACGAGCAGATTCCAATAAACTGTTTCAATTCTTTGCTATTATTTGGGTTTAGAAATTTACGAATTATTTTTAACTTATCTGTTCGAGGTCTAATACCGTCAGTCGAGAGTTCATATCCTACGAATATAACCTGCTTTTGACAAAATATAGATTTTTCTAATTTCAACGTGAAATTTTTATCTTGTAAAACACTAAACACGGAATCAAGACCTTCCAGGTAGTTATAAATGGGTTCAGAAGTAGCGATCAAAAAATCATCGATATACACTGTCGAAATTTCATCAAATTGGTTACCAAGAGCGCAATTAAGCGCACGAATAAACGCAGAACCTGCCGTCCTTAATCCGAACGGCAGTCTGCAGAATTGAAACATTGTAGAATTATGCAAAAAAGCTGTATATTTTTTACTACTCTCATGCAACGGCATCTGCCAATAACCAGTTGCCAGATCAGTGGCAGACGTTACACCATAAAATTTGTGCATCAATTCATTTATCAAAGGCGGTGAATCATGATCTGATTCTATGAACTCGTTTATATAGTGAGCATCCAAACATACAAGCACCGATAGATCATTTTTTACGACAATCCTTGACGGGTTGCAGTAAGAACTGTCGGACCTTTAAATGATTCCTGCTTCGAGAATTTCTAGAATCGCCTTATCAACTGATTCTCTTTACGCTAATGGAACAGGATAGTTTTTTCTAACTATTGTTTTATGTGGTTTTATATTTAATTCGTATTGAAAAGTAACCGCGCTACCCGACTTAGGTGTGAAAAGCCTTTTGAATTTAGACATCTTTGCTACAAAGGTTTTCTTTTCCGCAACACTCACACCTATAAATCGCGACGCAATTGACCGAACGCCCTCTAAAAAAAACTGCTAGCGTTCGAAGAATTCTCTTCCGCATCATTTCTAATTCATGAACTAATTGCATCTGTTTACGATTATCTAAATCTAAATCTATCTCGTATACTAAATTAGCATAAGCATCTTCTATCGATGAAATTCCGTCGTTTAAAACGCTTATGCATTGTTGATCTTGTAGATCAAGTTTTAAATCTGAGAACGGTAAACACTTTGAACTAACAAAATTCGTTTTATCCAAATAATCATAACTCACAACATCATGAAATAAATTAGCAATCCCAATATCATCAATTTCATTAGAACAATGGGGCCGAAAATTCAAATCATTCGTCGTTTGAGTTTCGTTTCCCATTTCGAATAAAATCATATTATTTTTGGATTGACTCTTATCGTATAAAATTTCATCAATACCATTTATAACGAAAGCTATTAAATCTGTATTTACATTATTAACCCATTTGTATA
>NC_046660.1:115394409-115405112 GCF_010883055.1 Belonocnema kinseyi | reverse complement strand
TATCCCATCCACACACTACTCCTTTCCCCTGCCGAGTGAGTCACGCCTACCCCGAAAGGGAAATGGCTTAATGGTGTAATAATAATAATAATAATAATAACCCGATGTTGATTATCCCCCAGAAGATCAATACAAAATTCGTCATTGTAGCAATTGGAAGTAGAATCAATTGTTTGTATATACATGGCGTCATCAGTACGTTTCGCAATTACGAGTCTCTCAGAGAACACCCCGTCGAACGCAGTAAGTGTCTCAGGAACGGTAATTCCTTTGATTGTGAATGAGTTACTATCATAGTTAATAATTGCCTTATTTGCGAGGGACCAATCGTTTCCTAGAATAACCGAATTAGAGAGTCATGGAACTACGAGAAAACACGATGGATATTTTTGCCCACCAATTTCAAGATCATACGTTATCTGTTTTTTAATCGTTGTTGATTTCTTTCCGATCGCGGTAAACAGAATTACATTGGACACGGGAAGTTCATTTAATTTTCCATGAAGCAATAAATAATTATAACATTTTTCGCAAATTGCAGTCATCTGACCATCTGTGTCAATCAATGCAAGCATCGTGACAAAAAAGAAGCAAACAATTATAGGAGGGCATAAGGGAATTCGAGAACTTTTCTCATTTGTTTTATTATCAGATGATTCCTCCAGATCATCAGATAATTTTGCAAAATCATCATAATCGTGTCTGCGCGAAGTTCCCATCGAAAACAGCGCGCCTAATACGAGTTTAATTTACCGGTGAATTGCGTGGATGCAGTATGATTCATTTGCATTGAAACAGGTGGACGTGGTACACTTATGCAGGTTGAGAGGCACTTTTACGGAATTCGGATTCATCATTCGACATACGACCACAATCATCACTCTTTTGATTTTCAGTGTTAGATTGATTTTGTTTCTTTAGACTCCCTACTTTAAAGTGAATGGTAAAATCCAATTGGGAAAGCGTAATATATTGTAATATATTTGTAATATAATTCATAGGTATTATTCATAGGTGTAATATATTTCATAGGTCTCCATTTTTGTTCAAAAATATTAGGCCTCGTTAATCTGTTTCAAAAAATATGTTTGTAAATTGTCCTTATTGGACTCAAAACCCTTAACCAACCAATGGGACTTGATTCTAACTCTTATGGGAATAGAATAAAATTCATCTAAAAATTTTGATTTGAAATCATCATAATCTATAAAAAGAATTTCGTTTCGCATCAAAACCATGCTTTTGCTCTACCTTCAAATGTGCCATCTAAAACATTCACTCGAAGATTATCAGGGATTTGTTTTAACGAGTAAAATTTTTCAAGTTTCTCTAAATATGGGTTTGGGTTTTGTGATTTCTCGAACTTTGAGGGCTTTGCCTCAATATTAAACGCGAGAAGACAATCTACTAATGTTTGGATTAACCGATTGTCACTGTTACCCTGATTTGGCTCATTTCTTGGATTATGTTCATTTTCTTGGTTTTGTCTTCGAAAATTGGTCAATTGATCATTTTGTAAATGATTTAATTCACGCAACCTATCTATTTCAGCACGCAACTGCGCTACGTTCATTGCGACAAAAACACTATCATTTTCGTTCTCAGTCGATATTTTGTTACACAAATTTTGTTTCACGCGATTATAATCATTAGCACTCTCACGAATACGTAAAAGTCTTTCCAAACCTGGTAACAAAGCGCCAGGCTTTGACCTTGTTTTCGTAAGGTTTCTAGCTGTCATATAATCAAAATCACACTTGACTCATTAAAACCGCTTGAACTTTATCAGTAAAAGTTATTATTATGATTCAATTTATTTTTAAATGGGCAATTGGTTCGTGTCCGCCAGTTGAGCCCCAAAGTATAGCAATTCGTTTATTTTTGTCAATAATTTAAACTTAAAAGCTGATTTTCTAGATTTTGTAAAAATAAATATATTCAAATCAAAGGAACACAAAGATACATACATAAATTGCGTAAATAGGTTTCAAAACACACACACGCACATTATACAATAAAAATAAACGTTATACGATATTGACAAAATTTAGGACAAATCTTTAAAGTAAAATGATAAAATTCGCACATTCATTAAAATTCAAGCAGAACTCACTTTGATCAAATTCTAGATTGGTAATAAAAGTACTTATCGCAGCTTCGAGCGTTTTGCCGTTGATTTGTGATGGAGAGCCATAAAATGACCAAGTCAGTATTTGGCTTGATGCTTAAATGGCTTTAAAATCATCTTTCTAAACAGTAGATGCGACAGCAAGGATAATAAAAATCGCCGTAGCTGGGTGAATTTTGATTATAGAATCAAAATTCAGTCCATCAGAAATAGAAGATGTGATGTATCATGGTGTCTCGGAATAAAATAGCTTGCTGATTCCCAAAATTTCCAATCCTCTCAATATACGGAGAGTATGGCGCAGATTCGAATGTGATGACCAAGGGAAGACGATCAAATAAGCGATCATCAGAGAGTCTTACTCTCGGTACCTCGAAATCGATATCTCCCCACTCAATTCGATTCTTAAAGTCTCTATCACAACTTCTAAATATAATGTAAAAAATATCTGGGAATTTCAAAAAAGTATTATTCAAAAAACGGTTCTGGATGACCATGCGATGATTTCTTCGGATGTTATTGCAATATTTTCGAGTACACCTGTTGAATCAGTTAAACAGGCAATTTTAAATAGATGGGATAATGTTAAACTCGTACTCGATTATGTCAAAGAGATTTTACTGAAGGGATAGTTTTTATTATGAACTCAACTCATTTTAAATTTAATGGATCTTTTTATAGACAGAGGTTTGGTAGTCCTATATGTTCAGTCATTTCTCCGATTTCAGCAGAAATAGTTATGGAATATTCGGAGGATCTTGCTTTCAGGAAATTAGATTTTGTTTTGCCTTCTTATTTTCGGTTTGTCGACGATACCTTATTATGCGTTCCTCTAGCAAAGTTGCAGATGGTCATTGATACTTTTAACAGTTTTCATCCAAAACTTCGATTTACTCATGAAATGGAACAGTATAATAGAATCAGTTATTTGGACATAGAAGTAATTAAGAGTTGGGATAGTAATATTATTACCAATTGGTATAGACAAAGTACATATTCAGGTAGAATTTTAAATTTCTTTTCTGCTCATCCTTTAAAACAAAATTGCAGTAATCAAAAACTTAGTTGCTTCAGCTCTAGGTTTGTCCAATTTTTTATTTCACACAAGAAATTTAAATATTGTTAGGAATGTTCGTTTTCTGAATCATTATCCACCAAAGTTAATTGAGAACAATATTGCAATTAGAGTTTAACAATTAAAAAAAAAGCAGACTAATATTTTGGCCGCAGATAATTAGAAAGAGTTAAAGGAATATAGTTCATCTAATACTTTTGTTCTTCCATTTTTTGATAAAATTTGTAAAACTATTGAACTTTTGTTAAAAAAATTTAATTCATACAATTTTCCTTATACAATTTAAAATAGATTCAGTGATAAATCTGTGCAAGGATCCTTTATATAATTTTGAAAAAGGTGGTTTTGTTTACAAGAACACTTGCAGGATCTGTAAGATAAATTACTTGGGACAGACTGGCAGATTTCTAAATACTAGGATAGAGGAACACAAAAGTGAGGTTGGTTTAGGACGCTGTTGTAAGAGTGCGACTGGGATAATGTAAAATTTTGTATCGTGAAAGTAATGGGAGAAAGAAGGAATTCATGGAAATGCTTTTTATTAAAAAAAATATCTATTAATTTAAAAACCGATTTGGATAAATTAAACGAAAGTTATGCTAATATAATTAATTATATTTAACGGTGTTGTTTGATGAATTTTGTATGTTCTTTTACTTTCTCTATTTCTGATGTAATTGTGATTGATCTTTATATTGTATTTACAACATCTTGGCCTACTGACCCTTATTCGAATCTCAGGTATCAAAGAGAGAGCACCTCTTTTTCGGTGCTATCAATTTCTACCTACCCTATCGAAAAATCCGACGTAGAATATGACAAGATCGGAATTTGGGGCCGGATACGACGCCGTTTCCGGCGTCGTTTACGATTTCGGTTCCGGTTTGACATTTTTTTTAATATGTACTTATAACTATGATACACTGAAAAAAGATTAATTGTGCCAACTGAATTTTACTTGGCTGAAGTAAGTGAAACTTCCGTTTGTTTTCAAAGAAATATTTATTTTAGGCTAATAAATATAAGCACTTTGATGGGAAAAATTATTTATTTTAATCAAAGAAATTTCAATAGGATTAAGTTATCATGTGAAGCAAAAAAAATACCCGACAGATTATCGGATGTAGTACAATATTTACTTAGATTTTCAACTGGATTCTTTCAGTTAAAAATATAATGAACATTGCTATTATTATTTTTATTTAATTTAAACAAATCAGATTATTTAAAATCTTCATGAACCTGAAACAGAAAAATTAAATGAAAAATACACCTCCAGCAGGAATCGAACTCGCGTCCTTCAAGGGTGAAGTCCACAGCGATGACCACGACGCTATCACAACATGGACATTTTAAAACGGAAAACCATATTTTACCATCACCATGAATGTCAAAGAAATATTTCCTAAGATGAAAAACATAGATATTAAATTTAACAACATACTTCTTTAATCTAAAGAAATATTCAATTGAAAAAAATTATGCCAGTTTCATAAATGTTTGATTTAAAAAAAATTTCTCCCTTGGAATAAATGTTTATTTATTATAAAGAATTTAATTCTAGTAATCAAATAACATATTTCTTTTAACTAAAGATATAGATATTTATCTAAACACAATATCTTGTTGACTAAAATAAATGCTTCAATGGTATAAATGAATGAAATCTTTGTGACAAACAAATATATTTTCAATTTAATTATTATTATTTTGAATGAAATCATTACTTCTTTGATTTAAATTAACCTCAATACTTCATTCAAGGAGAGTCCACAATAGGATTTGAGAAACCGACGTAGCATCGACTTGACGTAGACTTGATATAGCAGTAGCTTGGACGTGATGCGCGCGCATGTATTTTCAACTGTTTATTTCCATGAATCGTAAAATCGTAAAAAAAAAACAGTTGAAAATACATGTGCGCGCATCACGTCCAAGCTACTGCTATGTCAAGTCAATGCTTCGTCGGTTTCTCAAATCCTACTGTGGACTCTCCTTCAAATATGGAAAAATGATTAATTCAAATGCGTCCAAATAAATTCAACGAATCGAATTCATTGAATCAAATAAATATTTCTTTGAACGACTAATCAGATTTCAACGAATCTATACCTTTTCAATAAAGGAAATCATTTTCTTAAATGTTAGAAATATTTACTTGAATCAAGAAAATATAGCCAAAGAACTCATTTCTTTGGATGAATAAGAGATATGTGTCTGCTTTCAATAAAAATTACTACTGTTGAAGAATATTTTATTGGTGCAAAGAAATAGAAATTAAGTAAATGCATTTAATTGTTGCAAAATGTCTTTTTTTCAGTGAGCAAATAATTTTATTATATAATTAATATTTAATGAAATATTTCTTTGCGATATATAGATAGTTAAGATAGTGTCGTGGTCATCGCTGTGGACTTCACCCTCGACGGACACGAGTTCGAGTTTTGCTGGTGGTGGATTTTTCATCTAATTTTTCTGTTTCAGGTTCATCAGGATTTTAAGTTATCTGATTTGTTTAAATGAACTATTTATAAATTAAATGTATAATAATAACATTTTTAATTATAAGTTGAGGTGAAAGTATCCAGTTGTTCATTCGAGTATTTTTTTCTTTCAAATCTTAACTTATGTATTCCTATTGAAATTTCTTTCACTAAAATATATAATATTTTCCATCAAAGTGCTTATATTTATTTGCTTCAAATAAATATTTCTTTGAAAATAAACGGGAGCTTCACTTACTCCAGCCAAGTAAAATTCATTTGGAACTGAAGTCGTAATCGACGACGGAAACGACGTCGTATCCGGTCCCAAATTCCGATCTTGTTTCCGGCGTCTTTCCCAACCTCGTTTACGGTGAAGTTTCTGACCTCGTTTCCTGCGTAGTTTTCGGCGTCGTTACCGATGTCGTATCCTTCGTCGGATTTTTCGATAGGGCATTAATTTTTTCTTGCCTTGATAAGTGTACTGTATGAGTACCGAAACGTAGATAATGCAATTTTATTTTTTAGTTTTATTTTGAATATTATTTTATTGTAATTTGATAGTTATAAAAATCAAAAAGACGAAAGAAAGAAAAAAAGGATGAAGGGGGTGTGGTTGATTGTCTTCTCCTTTTTCTTTCCTTTTTTTTATTTTTGAAAATTATTATTCTTTTTTCAGATTACAATAGGAGCTTTTTTTGTTTGCTCGTTGTGGTCCAAATTAGTTCGTTGGATTGTTGTTTTTTTAAAAGGAGTTTGCATCAATTTGATTATTGGACGTTAAATAGGATTTTTAATTCGGATTTTAATTTGATTTGTATTTCTTAAACTTTGAATGTGAAAATATTTCACAAGGAGGTTCAATGTTGCTGCTATATGCCTCATATCCATTCTGTATGTCTATACTTAGAATTATGCGTCAGCTTGAGCAATATTTCTACTGCATTCTGGCGTAACTTTAAAGCAATAAGAGGTAGTAGAGAAAAAAGCGCCCGGTCTGTCTCTCATCACACAAATTATCTCCATTTACGCAGTTTAATCCTGCGCATAAAGTCTGCTGTACAGACTAAATATACTCAATGTGTTTCATTTTTTGTCCCCGTGCGCATTTAACTCTCTGCCTCAGGCTTAATGCTTCACAGCGAAGTCTTAGATGTTCACACATAAAAAAATGTTTCATTATTGCTGAGAAATATAGATGTTAGGTAATATTGCCAATGCTCTTATACGACATTCCACCAACATTTTGCAATATTGCATGCTGTTGGGGTGTAAGAATGAATAATTTTTTTTTATTAAAAGCTTAAAAACAAATTTAAATTGAAGGCCTTCTTTTAGAACGAATTAATTCAAAATTTAGCAGTTTGCTACTGTTTTCTTTTGACTGCTTCTGGGGGTTGTTTTATTGACCCATTATACTAAGGGTATAATTGATAATTTCTAGTGGTTACCACTGAGCGGGTACATTCTTATCGCACACTAAAGTCGATATAAAAAGTCCTGACCTTCTGGATTTGATATTTTTTTTACTCAGCGAGAAAAAATCACAGAGTTGTGAGTCAAAGGCAGAAAAATTCTTCAACATTATACTTGAAAAAGATAAAATTGTAAAAAAAATAATTATCTTAGCTCTGGAGCTCTGAACGGTCAATACAAATAATTAACGTCTTAATTAAAAGCGTCTGAACAATTGCGATTTCAATGAGTTTCTATATTAGAAAACTCGTATTAAAAACACGCCCTTCTGGGCACTGTCTGAAGGGATCTATGTCACAGTAAAATTCGACGATATCGAGAAGTAGGTCTTTTCGTTACGAGTTTTCCAGTACTGAAACTCATTAATATTCCTTTTAATTCAGAAATATGAAGTTAATAATCAACTTTATCTGAAACTGCTATGTTCTGAGCCTATTACGCCCCCAGAAAAGTGAGCTTTAATAGAGGCTTTTACCGTACCGACCAGCTAGCGTCAGTTAATTAGTTCCAAAAATGGCCACTAAATAACGCACTATATATATATATATAATAAATATTTATTTAGTTCGTAAAAAAGGATATATACATGGCGATCAGATCGGCTGTTTTCATCGACAACCATATTTAAAACACATCCAGTAGTGACATCGTAGTAACATAGTGTTCTGCATGTTCCTGAAAAATGTTGAAATGGAAGTACGCAATTAATTAACACTAAGTTTAATTAGACGAAAATTCTGGATTCCTCGAGGCCGACCAACCGTGCAATCAGTGATTTAAAATTGTATATCTAGTGTACGATTATGTGCTAAAGCATCTACTCAGTTGACGGCCGCGATGCCTGAAAGTCGTATGACAAAACCCGCACGACCCTTCAAATAGGTAGGCATTGAGTAGGCGGGTCCTGTTAGAACAACTATAAATCGCGGTGGAGGATACACATCGCATTGGGCATACATTGCCGTATTTGTTTGTTTTAAAGTCAGAGCCATCAATCTCGAGCTGATAAGTGACTACACCACTATGAGACATTTCGTGCTCTCGTGAAACGAATTTTCAGGGTTCTAATGTGGAACTCGAGGAAACTTTACAAAAGGTAATGCAATGCCTTAAGTTGAAGCGTATTTGATAAACGATAAAATTCTATGGGATATTATTCCAACAGCTGCGCCTCATTTTGGAGGGATTTGGAAGAGTGCAATTCATAGCACAAACCTTATTTTAACGAATCATCGGAGCACCTACCGCCACTTTCGAGGAACTTGCCACATTGCTATCGCAAATTAAATCTTACTTACGCTCTCGACTATTGTGTCCATTGGCAGATGATCCGCAAAACATTCGAATATTAACGAATTTATATTTCTTAATTGTTGGAGAATTAACTGCAGTGCCTGAATTGTCGTTACAAAATTTTAAACAAAATCGTTTGTCAAGGTGGCAATTTTGGCAGCAGAAAAATTCATATAAAAAGAATCTCAGATAATCTTGAACGGGATGTAACCGCTAGTATTGCATCAGATACTTATGTACGCCCAAAAACTAAATTAACGCTATTACCTGTTGATTCGCAATCAAAATATTAAAGGTAATTTCTTAAATTTTCAGTATTGGAACCGCAATACTCCAACGAGGGGTGGAAATGTGTGGAGATGACTTGGCAAAAAATAGAATTTCACGCGACGAATCTAAACCGCCAGTGAGCACTGTATGCAAAGAGTAGTGTGGGAGTGTGTGTGGGAAGTGTGTGTATTTAGTTTTTATTGCTGCCCTCTCTCGTCGGTTTCGTTGGCGAGACAGCTCATTCCTTCTGGTTTTAAACGTGAATCGAAGGGCATATGACAAAGTCACCGAACGCGTCCTCGGATGGCGGATAGAGAGACACTGTACTAAGGGTTTCTTCTGAATATGGTTACAAAAATTAATAGGCAGACGCGGACAATTTTCCAGGGGTAGTCCCGAAGGAATTAACCCCCAAGCGTAAGTGTGAAATCCGTGCCGAAAGCTGATTGAGACCTGGGTGAGTTGTGTAGAACGGTAACTCTGGGATACCGGGCGACCTTTCAGAGTACGCAGCCTTACCCTTGCATGCGGGGCTCTACAAGGACGGACGAACCCCTTTCCCCAGCTTCTTGTAGAAACAACAATGACAACACGAAACAAACTCGTAGTAAGTGCGGTTCAAAGCGATAAAACGCACAGGGCTCCCAACAATGGGTCGACCAACAATGCCGAACACTCTAGAGCTGGGGGAGCCAATGAAAATAGAGTCAATTCCATGAACCAGCGCAATATCGGGACCTTTAGGTGGGCGGAGCGACTAAATCTCGACTTGCTAGAGTGCTACGATGCGAATGTGGCCCCTGAACGGAGTAAGATGGCACGACTGCTGCATGCTCTATCGTGCAAGAAACACCCAGAGCTATCGCATTTTTCACATCAACGTCTGCGAAACCATGCCGAACTGCTCCACCAAAGGGGCTATGTAAGCGGAGCGCTTACTCTACCACAGCCAGAACAAGCCAGCAACAGAGAAAGAGAGGCGACACTAAGACCAACCACGGGCAGGCATCCGATAGAGGAAGAGCGATGCTTAATGACCCGGAGAAACATCAACGCCTAAGTTTCTCTCAAGCCTAAAGATCTGGCTGAATTGTATGACGAGTTTCCTAAATATTTTCTCGAAGAATACGACCACTGGACTAGCAATTATTGCGTGTATAATGCTACTACATAACACCTTGCAGGAATTTTACCGCCAAAGTTCGAAAGTTCGCGCGCGAACTCCTGATCCGTTATCACACACTTAACAAGTCAAAGCTGCTAACTACCAGGAAGCATATTGTCGAGAGAATACGGATACTATCTGACACTAAGAGAAGTATAGAGCGGAGAGAGAGGTGGGTCAGAGAAAACCAACAGTTTCTTTCTGACCCATCTCCACTCTTCCAAGACCATCCAGTTACTGTCTACCACCCGCTCAAACCAGAGGAGGCCAAAGTATTTTTAAGAGAAGTGTGCGAAGTGCAACATAGACTAAACGAAGACTCAGAGAACATAAATAGCTTTAAGGAGCTGTGTAATGCCCCCATTACACCTGAGGAAGAATGCCTAACCATCACTGCCAAGGAGGTGAAAAAAGTATTAAAAGGTATGAACAACTATTCCGCTCCAGGACCAGATGGTATCAAGACCTTCTGGTGGAAGAAGTTTCAAATCAACCCATCAGGTTTTGGCCCGTATTTTCACCTCATATTTAACCCTCTCGACGTACTCTGGTGTGAATCGACACTAGCAAAATATTCAAATTGCTGGCATTTTCCGCTTTCACTTTTCCGAGGTACACCTCCGCTACGAAAAATATGCGGCACCTCTCTGGCATCTATAGTCGTTGAGTCCGCGTTCATTCGTGCCTGGGCTGTTGAAGTAGCAGCGTCTAAATTTTGCGTAAGTGCATATCGGCACAAGTGTTCCGTGAGTGTGTGTAGTATCGCTGCCGATTTCAAAATATAAAACTAGTGAATTTTGCTATTCGGCACTA
>NC_046660.1:115391455-115394309 GCF_010883055.1 Belonocnema kinseyi | reverse complement strand
TTTCGCATTCGATAGCAACTACAAAGAAATTTGATTTTTCTAAAATTTGTGCACATTTCCATAATTCATTTCTAATAATAATCAATTTACAATAATGATTTAATCATTTGTGTTTCAGAATAAGTGTCTGCGTTGAATGCGATCGTTTTGCTGAGAATTAGGTATTTCTTTGTATTTTTTAGTATTGACATAATTTTTATATTAAATAAATGGTTTTGTGGTATTTTATTGTTATTTAATATATTTACTCTTCCTTGTCCACTCTGGAAGCCCTAAACTCCCTCTTTGAAAATCTAGTAACTTCGGGGGCATAGGGAAAATACTTAGCATAATTATATTACTTTTATATATTTTTTTTCTTGAAAAACAATATTTTAGCTAACAAATCGCGTTAGTTTTCTTAAATTTTATCAAAATGCAAAAAAAAAACAAATTTTCAAAAGAAAAAATCATTTTTTTAATACATACTTTGTTTGAAACAATTTCTTGTAACAAAAAGTATTTTTTGTTAATTTTAATTGCAGCATTGTATTCTACGAAAAATTTCATGTAGAAAACATATGTCTTTCGATACGTTTTGAACCTTTCTTCATGTTTAAATCAGCTGCTGAAGTCGCGAAATCCCAATTTGCAACCATGTACATTCCATGGGCGCTGGAATGAAGTATATGTTGAAAGGGTTAAAGTCGGAAGAGCCAATTCTGGAGTTGTTAGTGAAAGGGCGCACAGTACTCCTGCCGAAAATAAGCAACTTAGCTGACCCAAAGAATTACAAGCCAATCAGTTGTCTAAACACACTGTATAAGATATTCACAGCTATCCTATATAATAGGATTATTCGGGGAATCGGATCTGTATGGCAAGAAATGTATGAACAACGCGGCTCAAAGAAAGGAGTAGCAGAATCTCGGGAGAATCTGCTCATCGATAGATGTGTCTGCAAAAATGCAGCATCCTACCAGCGTGACCTATCGATGACCTGCATTGATTACCGGAAAGTTTTTAAGTCGACATCCCATAGACTTATCATCTGTCTTTTGGAAAGCTTAGAGGTTCATCCGCAAATAATGAGGTGTAGAGAGAGATTGATGCCGCGTTAGAAAACCAAATTTACTATCTCATCTGGAAAAAATCGTATGGCAACTAACAAGGTCACCTTACAGAGAAGTGTCTTTCAGGACGACACCATGCGCCCACTCTTCTTTTGCCTCACATTATTGCCACTATCTCTAGCACTTCGATATTCCCAGGGGTATTTTTGCGGCAAACCGGCAAATCTAAAGTACAAGGTCACTCATGTATTCTATACTTGTCTACAGAAAAACTCGATTTTTCTATGTCAAATTTTTCAATCAGGAAGCTCATGATAACTTCAGCAAAATTCATAATTTTTTGATCAATTTTATGATTTTTTTAAACAAATGCATTATTGGGGCAGCTGTCGACAAACAATTCTGATTTGTTTCGATGTCAGACTTTTAATATAGATCTTTATAAAAAATTCGGCAACATTCATGATAAGTTGATAAATTTTATGATTTTTACAAACAAATTTAACAAACAAATGCATTATTCGGACATCTGTTGACGGAACAATTCGTTTTTTTCGATGTCAGTCTTTTTAATGGGAAACTTCATGATGAGTTCAGCAAAATTCATAATTGGTTGATAAATTTTATTTTTTTTTTAAAACAAATTCAATTAATAGGTGCATCATTCGGACATCTGTCGATGAAAAAATTACATTTTTCGATATCCTAATTAAAAAAGTTGACATAGAAAAAAAACGAATTTTTCTGTAGACAAATGTCTGATTAATGCATTTGTTGATTTAATTTTTTTCAAGAAATTATACAATTTATCAACCTATTATGAATGTTGCTGAAATTCTAATAAAGTTCCGAAATGGAAAGATTGTCATTCAAAAACCCAAATTTGTCTGCTGAAAAATTCCCGAATAATGTATTTTTTTATTAAATTTGTTTTTTAAAAATCATATATTAATCAACAAATTATAGATTTTGCTAGAATTATCATAAAGTTCCTAATTTATAAAAATGTGCATCGAAAAAAAACGAATTTTCTGGTGAAAAATACCTGATTACTGCATTTTTTCATAAAATGTTTTTATAATATAAAGATAATGGAAAATCGTACAAAACATTTTTTCAACAAATAATTTTCTTATCAAATATTTTATTATTTAATGTACAGGATGATTTTTTTAACTTGAAACTTTCAAATATCTCGAAAAATAGGCACTCTACACTGAGAAGACGATATCGCACAGATTACAATATATATCGTATTCCTGCGCTATATATGGTAATCATAGCATTATAATAGCGCGAAATCGTGATATCGTACATTGCAAGTTTTTACATTATATACCGCATAATTGTACAGTCTATAACGTAAGAAATGGGGATTCCCATCCATCAGTTACATTTTGCGCTTTTGCTAAATTGTATTAAGTAAGTTCTAATTCGTCTACAATCATGTGATTTATTTCGGAGGAAATATATCAGTAAGTACATATTTTTTTGTGTTTTCTGTCGTAGATTCTACATGTTTTACTGAAATTTGTTCACTTCAGCGCGGCGCAATCGACGAGTTCAGAATTATTTTCCTAACCTCAATGAAACTTTCGCCGAAATATGTTTAATCATTAACAGTTGCAGGTTTTACCTGCAGCAAATTTTTAATTTTCTCTGTGACTGTTTCAAATCTAGAGTCCCGATTTATAGCTCGAACTGACTCATACGAGGGTGGATTGATAAGTTTCCGGCCTGACCAAGAGATGGCGCCACTAGGCCTACCTTGAGGTGGCGTTCTATAGTACCATCCTTAGATA
>NC_046660.1:115390108-115391355 GCF_010883055.1 Belonocnema kinseyi | reverse complement strand
ATCAGCCTTGGAGGAGATTATGTTGAGAAATAAAAAAAAAATTCTTAAAAACGTTGTTTTTCTTGGTCAGGCCGGAAACTTATCAATCCACCCTCGTACTCTACCTTTTTCCCATAGCTGCTAAGGACGCCGTGCCAGACGAAACCAACAAAATTTAACTTCATTTTTGTCTCTGATATTAGTGCATTATAATATCGTGCAAAGCTTCGGGACCTGATTGTACGTTATCATATTGCGCTTTCTTGCAATATAGAGGTTTTGCGATAGCATTGTGCGTTATCTTTTTCTCCGTGTATGAAAAAATGTTATGAGTCTGTTTAAAATTATGATGTTTCGTCTTTATGAGATTTTCTACGATTGAAAATGATTCAATTTATCGACATCGCCTATTTCAAAACTATTTTCAATTTCCTTATTATTTAAAGGAATGTCTGAAGTCACGTGATTTCTAAGTTTGGGTGTGTGATAGCCTTGTCGCTTGAGAAAAATAGTGTGCGAGCAGCAGTGAATCGTGATAGATGGTTGCCCGATCTTTTCGGATCAGTAAAGTGATTAACTCAATAAAGACATTAAATCTTGCATCTTACAAAAATGTCTATATAAACGAGTAAGCGATCTGTGTTGTTCTCAAAAATGGTCTTAGTCTGCCAAGTATTCTATACTTGAAATAAAACTTGAAATATTCATTATTTCTAATGATTCTTCTCTGTCTATTCCTGATCTGGCAAAATTAAATATGTATAAACATAAACATTGCGTTCATCTCCAAGTCATCGGTGTCTGGCTGCGTCTCAAAACTGAGTCGAGATATAGGCCTTCGTCTTACTTTATAGCCACCACAGTTAAAACGGCGTTTACTTATCTCAAGTCGAACCTTGTCTTGGCTAAGACGACTTTTACTTGTCTCAACAAAAGCCTTGTCTTGGCTGAGATGGTCAAACCTTTTTCGGCTCATAAATGAGATTAAAATTGATGGATGAAAAATTTGTGATTGTCAGATTATTTATTTGTAATTACAAAATTAATAATCTGTGGGTCTGAACGAGTATAACCCTTGAAAATTTTCTTCAAAAATATAAATTTGTAACTTTCTAGAAAGATTTCCTAAGCCGTTAGAAATACATAAAAACAAACAACATTTTGGGTCTCATCGACAAACAAGTATAATACAAATGGAAATCCGTAAATATGTTGATTGAATATATATATATATATATATATATAAATAAAAATTTGTCATAAGGACA
>NC_046660.1:115382704-115390008 GCF_010883055.1 Belonocnema kinseyi | reverse complement strand
ACCGATTTTTAACCTTACCTGGATAATATTTCGCTTTATAATCGTTTTATTTTTATTCGAGGCGTAGTGAGAATTACGACGCCAGCGCGATCTACAGCCAGAAAAAAGTTGATTGCATCAAATGAAAAATTTCTTTAAATCAAAGAAAAATAATTTTCTATTTGAACTTTAAATTTCTTCAAATTAAGTCACTGTTTTGGTTGAAAAAAGATAACAGGTTAGTTTAAAATGAATATACATTTTCTTTGAATCCAATAATGAATTATAAATTAATTAGCTTTCTCATGAAGCAAACAATTCCACTCAATTTAAAACTGTAATAATTCTAATTAAATACGAGCAAAATTTTTCGTTTTTATCGCATAAGAATATTTTTTCAATAATCGGATTTGGCAACTCGAGTTTCAAGAAACTTGCATGTTCTATTTGTTCACCTGGGAAAAAAAAAATTATTTTAATACTTTTTGGGTGTAAATAAATTTGATTCTTTCCTAATTTAGAAGTCTTAACGAAAAATTAAGAGAAAAAGATAAATTGTAACGAAATTGTGCACAGAAGCAACAAAGATTTACATAAAAGCTAGGTTAGGTCGTGATGTATAAAAGTATCTATTTACACGGTTTACACTGGTATGCTTTCTGCATATTCCTACGTTGCAAGGATGTCGCGCACTTCTTAATCACACATTTTAGCAATTTAAAATGATTACCAACAGCCGTCTTTTAATATTAAAATATTTTAATGTTGAATGAAAAGAATCTAGTCAAAACGCATGTTTTTTTTTAATTTAATAAGAACTTTTTTCTGGATGTAGAGTCGTTTAACTTCATTTAATTGGAGAGAAATGGGGATTCCCATCTGTCAGTTGTTTTTGCGCTTTTTGCTAAATGGTATTAAATAAGTTCTAATTCGTCCACAATAGTGTAATTTGTACCGGAGGAGATATATCAGTAAGAACTTATTTTTTTCTTTTTTTTCTGTTGCCGTTTCTATATGTTTTACCGAAATTTGCTCACTTCACCGTGACGCAGTCGACGAATTCAGAATTATTTTCTAACCTTGGTTAAAATGTTGCCAAAATATGTTTAATTTTCAACCTTGCAAGTCTTACCTGAAACAAATTTTAAATTTTGTTTTTTCTGTGTTTGTTTTAAATCTGGTATCCCGATTTATAGCTCGAATTCATTTATACTTTGTCGTTTTCCCATTTCTGCTAAGGACGCCGTAGTAGACGACAGCTTTGCAAGCCTTCGATTAACTTTGTCGTAACACATACATCTTCACTGTCCCGAGATCCACACCGTTTTCGTCTAAGAGGGCAATTTTCAGACACTTGTCCATAAATATGATAAATAAACATGCTGACATTATGCATTCAGTCTTCTGGCATTTTAATTATATCCACTTTATTAAAAGCTTTTTCTGGGTCAACAAATACACAGAAAACTTACCGTGTTGAAAAATTTGGTGTCAGTCTTGAATCATGCTAAAGCCGGTGCATATTTTTAAGTATGTCTATTCATACAATACTAGACTGTCCCTACATTGGTGCCGTATACTTTCGCTACGAGTTGGATTGAAACCTTTCTGTTGTCTAGTCCCAGTATTGGTGCTATCTAGAAGTTCTTTAGTAATTCAAATATATGAAGGCTGTCCAGACATTAGTTATTTCCTAGACAGAATCACGGTTTGGATATAAACAAACATTAAAAAAGTGAATAAATACATATTTAAGGTAATAAACAATAATGATTGAAGGTAATTGAAATCCTAATATACGAAATGTACACCGAGAAACCTTTTGCTGCAATATTTGCTAAAAATCAGACTAGATTTTACTATTTTTAGTTAGCAATGGAGGGACATAGAGGAGCTTTTTAAATGTTTACTGCTTAGAGTAGTAACTAGTAACTACATGTCGAACTACAAAATTCATTGGAATAAAATTTAAAAATGTTACATCTATTTCAAAAAAGGTTTGAAGTATTTACAAACCTCTGTAGCAAACCAGCAAGCAATGTATTATAGCTACTTACTAATTTCGGTAAAAGAAAATTCTAAATTTCTTGCATTAATATCTGCAGAAGTTTGCAACATTTGCAAAGGACTATAGTAACGTCGAGAGAGACCGGCGCACAGTGCGGCGAATTAGAAAATTGGGGTTCAAAGTGATCCAGAGCCCACAATTTTCATCCGATTCGATCTTTTTTTTCAATTAAAGCTAATTAAATTCTTCACTGAAAAAAAAAACATTCTTAGCACCAAGTAAATCCATTTACTTGAATCCTATTTGTTAGCATCAAGAAAATATTCTTTAACAGAAGTAATTTTTGTTTAAACCAGGAATAAATATTTTATTCATATAAAAAAATGAATTCTTTGGCTGTATTTTCTTAATTCAAATACATGTTTCTCACATCCAAGAAAATTATTTCCTTAATTCAAAAGTTCTAGATTCGTTGAAATGTGATTAGTCGTTTAAAGAAATATATATATTTGATTCAAAGAGTTCGATTCCTTGAACTGATTCGGGACACATTTGAATCAATAATTTTTCCATACCTGAATCAAGAATTCAGGTTTATTTAGTTAAAAAAAATAATAATTTAATTCAAAATAATATTAATTAAATTACAGTATAAACTTTTTTGTCACAAAGGGTTCCTGCATTTATAGCAATGGGGCATTTATTCAGATGAATAAGGTATTGTTTTTACGTAAATTTTTATTTCTTCAGCGGAAGAAAATATTTCATTTAATTGCCGGAATTAAATTATTCGTAACATGTATACATTAATTCCAAAGAAGTAATAATTTTTTAAATCAAAAATTTAATAATTTGGTGTCATTTGTTTCAATTGAATACTTCTTTAGATTGAAGAAATAAATTGTTAAATTAAATATCCATGTTTTTGATTTTGAAGACATATTTCTTTGGAATTATGGTGAGGTTTAAATACGGCTTTTCGCCTTAAAATTATCATATTACGTTAGTGTCGTGGTCGACGCTGTGAACTTTACACTCGATGGACCCAAGTTCAACTCCTGCTGAGCGTGGATTTTTCATCGAATTTTTCTGTTTCAGGTTCATTAAGATTTTAAATTATGTGATTTGTTTAAATTAAATATGTATATCAATAACAATGGTAATTATAAATTAGGCTAAAAGAATCTAGTTGCTTATTTAGGAAAATATGTACTACAATTGAAGTACTAACTACTTTAATGAACTCGCGCATGGTCTAGGCCAAAGAAATATATTTTTTAAATCAGAGATATATTTTTGTGCTTAAAATATTTAGAAATTTTCTGTGGAGAAATAGTTGTTTGAGCCTATAAAATATTTGCTTGACCTTAAAATATATTTCGTTCCTTTAATTCATATCTCCCCATCTCAAAGAAGTATTCATTTTAATTCATGGCACATTAATTTGTAACAATGAGTTATTTATTTGGTGTGAAATGTATGTTTTTTGTCTTCATTTAATATTTCTTTGATTCAAATAAATATTTCGCTTCGACCAACAGGTCGTATTTATTTGCCTCAAATAAATTTTTGTTTGAAAATAAATAGGGCTTTCACTTACTTTAGCGAAGTAAAATTCACTTGGTACCAGTAATCCTTCTTTTCAGTGTGAAAAGGTCTGTCGAGGGTGATTTTACTAGAAAGGTTCTGTTTAATTGTTATTCAAGTTGCAAAATGCAAAAAAAAAACAACAGAATTTTTCATATTTGAGCTGCCTGTTCTGTAGCATTCATTGATTTTACCTCAAAAAGATGAAAACCTGATAGATTTACAATCGATTAACAAATCCTAATAACTTAGATGAAGTTCGTGCAATGTGTTCCATTGTTGTAAAAAAATTTATGAACAAAATCGATTATTGCTGTACATTAAAGCCTGGAAGTTCTTTTCATCACGGGTTTCCCCACGAAATCGAGTGCAATTAATCTTTCGTTGAAATCAAACATTAAAGTATAATTTTTTTGGTTGTCATAAAAAAATTTAATAAATAAGCGCCTCTGTATATATAAAATGCATTTTCTCTGCACAATCATTAGGCTTGCCTTCAGAAATGAAAATTCCATGACAGAAATAGACAATAAAAATATTTACGATTGTTATAAACAATACTGATTAACAATTACATTAAACGGTAACTCTTTAATAGAAAAAATCCATTTTTGCATAATTGTTTATTTTATCCCTAAATTAATATTCTGTTGGAGGACACTGACGTTTGACAATATTTCTCAGTCTTATTAACAATTCTGCTCAACAAATGCATTTAATAGACGCTTTTAAATAGGAAAAATTTCTTCCTTGATGAAATGTTGATTATATCATAAAAAAATCAACTCCTACGATTCAAGAGTCGTAATTAATGAAAAACGGCAAAACAAAAAATTCAATGGATACGTGCGTGAAATTTTCAATGTCCTTTCAAAAAAACAGCGTGGCAATTGAACTTTGAGTGACGAGAAAAATGAGAGAACCGGAACAAGTAAAAAACGAAACAACTGAAAATCGCTTGTGTCTCTTGATTTTCAGTTGTTTCGTTTTTCACTTGTTCCATCAATTTTACAGTACACATGATTATATACTGTTTATACATTATTATATACATACATACATATACATACATACTGAGATTCAGAAATATATCGCCCTCGTAAAGTAAATGCTAGCACTAAAATTGATTTCCATTAAATTATTCATTAATTGTTCACAGTGATGGCATTTTTCAAATTCTATGCTAGTATCGATATTTAAAAATGTCGGCTGACATCGTTTACGCTCAGCAACACTCGGTCCAACTCGGTCCAACTAACTGATGTATTCCAAGAGCACTTCGTTCACTCCTTCTTACTTCTCACTTCAACCTGCTTCGGTGCAGATCGGAATGCACCAGTGCAGGATAAACGAATATGCTATAAGTCACTTACTAAGATTCGAGAGCGATCTTCCGAATTTGTGTTACTCCATAATACAAAAAATAGAAAGTGTCATAGTACAATTTATATTAGTACAGGCGATAGCAATTTCTCTTACAAATTTAGTCATTTATGTTATTTTAGGTAATTATTACTCCTACTCTTTTTATATAATTCAATTATATCTGTACTAATTTATCATATCTAGGATTTTACTATAAAAACACTAAGACTTCGCATTACCAATAGGAAAATTTCATACAAAAATAGCATAGTTTACGACTACTGTATTAAAATATACGAATTATCCACTAAAAGAGCTTCTAGTTAAAGTTACTAGACGCGTCTGTTTGAAAAATTTCTAGTTATTTTAATCCGAAATTACGATTAATATGACAAGAAAATTCTGGTTAATGAACTCTGCTTGATTTTTTCTGGTTAAAACTGGCCTGGTTAATATTTATGTAACAGAAGTTTCGCGATCTTTTATCGATTTCCAGAAATCTGTCTTTTGTCTTATGTCATTTTGCTGGATGTGTCAATTGATGCTTTGGCGTAAATCTCCAATTCTCGAACAATCGCGATTTTTTGGGTGTCTTTGAAAAGTATTCTCTAAAATATTAACATTGTGAAAATAAATTAATAAAGCGAATGTTCGAGAATGTGGCTGTTGACCAAACGATCTACATGTATATGATGTAAAATCAATTTCAGATTCTTTGCGAAAATGTAACATGTAGTAGTTTACATAGTAGCCTCACTGATAAATTCAGTGAATCAGTCCGGTATACTGCCGTACAAACTAAAAAGATACATAAGTCACATTGTCGCTTAGGGTTATTCTCGTAACCTTTCGTGATGAAAAAGTCGACCGAAGCCTCAATGTCACTTATTTATTTTTTTAGTTTGTACGGCAGTATAAAAAATAAAAAATGTAATTTTTATTTTTAATCAAAAAGATATTAATATCTTTTTAATTAATCGCAAAATACAAAACAAATAAATACGATAGATCCTAATGTCAATTAAAAAATCGTTTATTTCCAATTTTAAAAGGATCTGTTTTAGGTTTACATGCTTATTGTGTCGGAGAATGTGAAGTATTGTATTTTTAACATTTTTATCAACCTTTATATGAGAAAATTATAATTTTTGTTAAAATTGGCAGTACATTTTATATTTGTGAGGTTTTTATTGAGTTGGAAGAGACACCACTTTTTAAATTATATGATGCAATTTTTCTTCAACATTTTTATTGTGTTTGAGGAAAGAATTTTCTATTTCTCTTATTTTTCTGAATTATAAGAGGATAATTAAAAAATATATTGTTGTTGAGTCGGAGAAGAGGGAGTGTTGATTTTTAATTTTTCCTGAATTTAAGAGAGGAACATTTTTTTATTGTTGTGTTAGATGTGTTAGATGGGAGTTCATATGATCTCATTTTCATATTCTCAGCCCACAGTAGGAAAAAAATGACATTTTTGGTTCAACATAACGTACAGCTCACAAATACTGAGCGATTTGAACAAAAAAACGTCAGAAAAAGCTGTTAAGATTTCTAAGAGAGTTGTTGAGTTTCATTTTTTAATTAGGTTTTCAATTTTTTATAAATAAACAGATATGACGAAAATTGGCCATTTCATCTATTTGACGTCCCGGTGCTCGTCAATAACAGGAAAATTGTTGAAATCACCTAAGTTTCATAGAGTAACTTTAGCTAAAGATGTTTCAGTATCATATCGGGTGATTTTTTAAACTTGAAACTTTCAAACCTCTCGAAAAATAGGCACTCTATGAAAAAATGTTATGAATCAAAAGTTAATCATTCTGAGGAGTACATACACTAATGCTAAAATCGGTTCCCCCACACCGCCCCCTGGGGATGGGGGTAAGGCTAAGTTCGAAATCTGAAATTGGAACCCCTATTTTTTACCGCATATTCAGATTCTTTGGATAAAAATGCCGCCATCTATCGCGAAACGAGAAAAATGTTTTAGACCAATGTTTTATCCAAAGAATCCGAATATGCAATAAAAATAGGGGTTCCCATTGAAGATTTCGACTTGCCCCCCATTCTGCCCCCAAGGGGTGGTTCGACTTGAATTGCCCCCAATCAAGACATGATGAAGTCGAAAAGTTCGACTTGAGCATGTCTCAGTTTTGAGACGGGCCAGACTTCAATTTATGCCTTGGAGACAAGTTTCTGTGTCTTGAAGACATAAATTTATCTCGTGACTCGCATTTTTATGACTCCAGCACGAGCGGTTTATAACTTCGATTGTACAATTACCTGTCCTAACAAAAAGGGTCATTCTGACTGTCATAAAAGCTAATCTTTGTTAATGATTAAACGATCTTGTATATTTTCA
>NC_046660.1:115379390-115382604 GCF_010883055.1 Belonocnema kinseyi | reverse complement strand
ACCTGGATAATATATTTCGTGTAAAAATATAATAAATAAATCAATCCAAAATTGCAATGTTTAATTCTGTATTTACATCTATTGTGCTGCACGGTAGCGAGACCTGGTACTACCAAGAAAATGATAAGAGAACAATTAATGCGATTGGCATGACATTCGTGCGCAATATGTGCGGTAAAATGCTAATGGACAAAGTAATGAGAGAATCATTAAATAATGTGGTGTAGAAGAGACAGTAGTTGGCAAGTGTGAAAGAAATTCGTTGAGATGGTTTGGGCCATGTTGACAGAATAAAAAATGAACGACTAATTAAACTAATATATTGAGGTACAGTAAATGGCAGCGTAAACAGAGGCAGGCCGAGGAAAGAATAGTTAAAATCTGTGAATGAGACCAAAATTCAAGAAGATATAAAAAGCTATGGAAACACAAGAACTTTCATTAGAAAATGCATGAAATTGGAGAAAGATAAATAGGTATGCCAGGACAGAAAAGTGTGGCGACAAATAGTTTATAATAAATGCCTGTTGAGTGTCTGTGGAGTGAATTACGCCTAAAAGGAATGATCTTGGATACTAATGGACTCGAGTGGAGAGCATACATGCTAACCTTGTGAAGTCTTCGCCTGGGTGATTGCTATAGGGATTGATCAGCGACCTGAGTCGGAGGAGCAATGCGGCATGAACATGTTATTTAAATAAACAAAGGAGGAAGTCTAAATTAATTTAACTATCTACACCCCTTCCCTTATACTGCCTCTTAAATTAATTCCCTTCCTCCCTTTTTTCATATGAACTCCATGATCCCCGGGTAGAAATGATTGAATCATGCTTACCCCGAAATAGATACGGTTTAATGGTGTAATAATAAAATTTTTATGAGAAATATATAGACAAATATTAAACTTTTTACAAACCATTCCAATTTTCTACGAATAGTTCCTGAAAATTTCAGGCTTGAATATAGAAAGAAAAATTTTATTTGTGCAATTAAATTTATATAATTTATAAATTTGCAATTTGGAGGATTCGAACCTTCGAAGACTCACCAGCTTCTAAACATCAGGGACTAGGAGCGAAGCGTCGTTCACCCTTTTCTCTTATCTAGCCAAAGAGTCGCAGAAAGCAGGTCAGCCTCTTTTCTCCGCAGTCCTCGAGTAGAGTGACTTAACTTGGTGTCATGTGTTTCGTTGTAGGGAGAATGGAAGTGATCTCGGTGAGTCTCCTATCGGAATGATGAGAAGAAACTTGTGGCCAGCTATGGTGCTCGACTCTGCTTGCGCGAAGAAAAGGGAAACAGGGTAAACCTCGAAACCTTGCAATGCGCAATGCGAAACTCTCAGAACTAAACGTCGCAATGCTTGAATTGAGTATTGCTGCAAAGTCGCACTTGTCGGTTGCCGAGAGATCTCCCAGTGAGACTGCACGTTGCTCGAATCCTCTGCCACCGAAACGAAGTTTTTTCATTATTTAATTCCCTTTTCCCTCTTTTCCTTTTCTAACCCCACGAATGATGAATTCGGTGGGAATTTTTTGTGAGATCCCTAAAAACCACCATTATTATATTCACACCTGAAATGTCAACAATGACAAGTTTGATTGTCGATATTTGAAAATACACAAACATCGAAAATCCGCCTTTTTTATTCTACGAAGGATGGAGCCAGTGAGATTGTTTGACAAGACCCCTAAAAAATCACCCTTACGATACCCACGCCTACCATGTTCAAAATTACAAGTTTGATTGTCGATATTTAAAAATATTAAAACGTCAAAAAATATTTTTTTTCATCCTACAAATGGTGGGGTCAGTGAGAATGTTTGGCGAGACCCCTAAAAAACCACTCTTACTATACCCACACCTGCAATGTTCAAAATTACAAGTTTGCTTGTCGATATTTTGAAAATATAAAAACGTCAAAAATCCTCTTTTTACGTTCTCATTCATACTGAGAAGGTATTCGTTTTATGTGAAAGATGACTTTCGCAAATTTAATCAAATGTCCACATTTTGAGGCCCCCTGAGTCAGAAAACCCAGTTTTTACGTCGGTATCGGCCTGTCTGCCCGACGTCGTCGTCACCGACGTTGTTGTTGTTCTGGTCGTGATTAGAATTAATAAATTCCCGAGAATTTCTGTTCAGGTTATATAACCGAGAATATGACAGAATTTAAGAGAATTTAAGAATTTATTATTTTTAACAATATTTCTATTGTTCAGGTTGTATCCATGGTTGAATATAAATTTTTTTCTAGCTAAAAAATATTCACGAATTTAAAATATGCTAATCAGTAGCTCATTAATTATTTAACACTGTTAGACTGAAACTCTATAATAAATAGAACGAAGTAGAATAAGAAGACCCCACTCCCGGAAAACTTAGACGCGTGATATTTTCAAAATTCTCTAATCTTTCTTTGAATAATTTTTCATTTCAAGTCATTAATATTCAAATACCAACATTTTAGTCTTCTGATATTTTTAACATAGAATACTTTATAAGCGGAATAAAACAGTATTTCATATGCAAATTAAAAATTTTCGAATATCATTTTTGTTGAATTCTCTAGCAAATAGTGGCATTTTTATCAAAAAGTATGAAATTTATCTTGCATTTTTGTAACAAAAAAGTCAGTTTCTGCGAAAATAATTAAATTTTCAATCCAAAAAGACGATTTTTTTATCGAGAAAGATGAAATTTTAACAAAATAGTTCAATTCTCTACCAAATAGTTGCAGTTTTATCAAAAAATGGTTTAATTTCTGCTAAAGCAGGTAAACTTCGCAGAACAACGCTGGTGTTAAATTTGTTGCAGCTCAAATTTCATTGGGCTCTCAATGATCATTTGAGAGACTTTTCAAGTCTCAAATGTATTTCTCTGAACGTAGGTGCCCATGTGGGCATCTAGGGGAAAGTATCATTTGGAGACTGACTTTTGGCTCATGCAGAGTTGTGGAGTTCTGAACCGCGCTGTCAGCCACCTGAATACCTGTCAAAGCAACTATTCGCTTAGCGATATTAGTCTGAATAATTGTTAATAAGGAAACCAATTGAAACAATATTTACCTAATTTTCAAATTTCTTTCATTTAATAGGGCGTACTAGTCACTTAGAATAAAACTACAGTCTGTCAAGTTAAAGCGTGGGTGGCTTTACTCGCAGTCGGTAAGGTGTATCGACATGATTTTGGTGTCAAAATATTAAGAAGAGCTCCC
>NC_046660.1:115375549-115379290 GCF_010883055.1 Belonocnema kinseyi | reverse complement strand
AAAGAGGGAGCTCTTCTTAATATTTTGACACCAAAATCATGTCGATACACCTTACCGACTGCGAGTAAAGCCACCCAAGCTTTAACTTGACAGACTGTATAACTTCCTAATGCAACTTACAAAAATTAGGCTAGTCATGCCCGTCGACATATAAACTAAAGCCGGGATGTATAGAAAAAGTCATGACCGTCTACATATACAATAAGGTATTTTCGCTCCAATCACTAACTCACTTCACATCGTTGACTACTGAGGGGATAACAATTGACCAAATGCATGAGAATCGGTTAATTTTTGCTCTATTTTTTTAATATCTTCGTAGAAAGTAATTTTTCTGTATAAGTGCAATTGAAAAATAGTTTTTCTTTTTTTGGGACTATTTAATGCAATAATAAAATCATAATAATTTTCATTCATGCGTGCGTTAGGGTTGAGCGTGATTCAAAATTACATTGAAAAACAATTCTTGTAATTTAAATAAATAATTATTAAAATATACACAAAAATGTATACACATTGTGTAACTTTCGATTTCAGACAAGAAAAAAATTTATAACACATATATTTGATGAATAACAGTTTATTTTCATTGAATTTGAAAGACTGGCTAATATTTCTCAAAATATTTATTAATAGACACATTTTTTGAAATACCATATGATATTTCAGCAGCTTGATATATAGAAGCTAATTGCAGAATATAATAGTGATAATATTTTAATAATTCTAAAACCAAATTTCAGATTGTTCTTTTCGTTTGAGACGTGACAAAACGACGCTTGAAGTAAAAAAAAAAGAAAGCATAACTACAATGCAGTCGTGATAATTTATGTATTTATAGGTTATATAATTATATGAATTCCCAGAAAATACATACAAAATATTAAAAACTTATAAATAATTATTTTCAATCACTTTTCCAAGAAATTTCTTTTTAAATTAAATGTTTTGTAAAATATAATTTGGTCTTTGGAATTCACTGAAAATAAACTGCTATTAATATAATATATGTGTTGTATTTTTTTGCCTGAAATCAAAGTTACACAATTTGTATATATCCTTGTGGATATTTCAATAATTATTTACTTAAGTTAAAAGAATTGTTTTTTAATGTAATTTTGAATCGCGCGCCAAGTGCGGCCAATGAGCTATATTTGAAAATTTGGATATTACATCACGCCACGTACTATTTTTATTCCAAAACTATTTAGTCGCTCGTAAATGGGAGGAAATAAAAAGTTAGGTAATTATTACTATAACTTACCTGCTTATTAACATCTATTTCACTCAAATAACGACCGACAAAATGATCTTGACAGGTGACTTACAGTTTGTAGACGACAATTCACGTTGCACGGGATGAGAAAAAACAGTGTTTAAATGATGCTTTTCCCCTAGATTCTCCGAATGAACCCGTGTGGCTCAAATTTGTTGCAACTCTATTGAACACCGATTTCGGTGTACATTGGAGGATCGGCGATTTTCTGTGTTTAAAATGAAAAAGAGAAACTTTTAATAAAAGAGTTGAAAATGTGTTTTCCAATTTAAAAGATAACTCTTTAACAAAATACTGGAATTTTCAGAAAAATAATTGAATTTTTAACATATTAGTTGAATATTCAACCTAAAAAGATAAATTACCAACGAAAAAGTGTGTCATATGTTTATAGTTTAATAAAAAAAAGAGTGGCATTTATATAAGAAAAGAAAGGAACTTGCGAACCAAAAAGACGAATTTGCAACAAATAATGATTGTTCGCCCAAAAAATAAATAAAAGTATTTTTAAATAAAATATGACTGTTCACCAAGAAATTAATTTTCCACGAAACTGATGCATTTTTACATAAAAAAGGAGATTTCGAAATAAAAAATAATTTTTTTACAAAAAAAAACACGAATTTTCAACTAAAAAATATGAATCCTAAAAAATGGAAAACATACTTTTTCTGTTCAAAAATGAATTCTAAGCCAAAAAAAAAGAAGTAATTTCCCCTAAACTGCTAAATTTTCAACCAGGGAAAAGTCTTCAATAAGAAAAATATTTCACAATGTAGTTTGACTTTGACCTAAGTAGTTGAATTTTCAATTAAAAAAGATTAATTTTCAACAAGATAATTAAACTTTTAACCAACGAGAGTAGATAGGTAGGGCGAGATCCGGCGCACTTTTTTCCGTATGAATAGCAAACTTGCGGCTAGAGCGCAGAAGGCTGTAAAATTGGTTTTGCTCCTTGTGCTAACTAATGAATCACAGTTTTGAACGATCCACACTATCGATATTGGAAATCAATACTTAAAAATCATGAGAATGGATATTTACAGCCCCAAAAATATGGAATAGGAGATGATATAATATACGATATCGCAATATTAGACTATTTAATACCTGCTATTCTCGGAATTGAAGTTTTTCACCCTAAAATAATATTATTTATGTGTTAAATGTTTATCGCAATGATGCGCCATTGAAAATTTCTAAGATCTACAACCACTCTCGTGATATTATAACAATTCTGGGTAAACAAAATTCAATTCTAATGACGTCACCCTAGTTCTAGGAATCCTTATCTACAGTGTTGCCATGTTTAAACTATTTTCCGTACGAATAGCAAAAAGTAAGACGGAGTCTGGATTGCTATGTGTATGAGTGCATATCCGTGTGAGTTATAGGGGGTGTATCCGTGTGAGGGTGGTTAAGAGTGCTAGGTGATGAGTCATCATCCCCCTGATAAATGAACCTCCAGAAGATATGATGACGTAAGTGGTGTCATATTTTCTGTATATTGATTAATTTATCGTTGAATATAATTGCTTGTTATTGCCAATATAATTCTGAGAAACAGTCGGTGTCTTTGATGTAGAGTGTGTCATATGATTATTTTGAGGGTAATTTCTGACAAATGTATTTTGCCAGATTAAACAGGTTTGAGCAGAAGAGTGCAAGGTGGTGAATCATCATTCCCTTTGATAGCTTCGCCACCGCTCGGGAGATAAGATGATGACGTAGATGGCTTATATCACATGCACATGAGAGGGTGGCAATTCGAAGAAATATTTATTAGAAACTTCAACAGAACTTTTAACTAAAAATGTTAGCCATTGTTTTGTTTAATGCATAAAAGATGCATGTGTAAAAGGTATGTAAAATCACAATAATAGTGTTCCATAAGGTAGATCCAATGCTCAGAGACTCTTGTCGCTTTATTCTCGTATCAAGAAGTGAGCGAACGATGACTAGAAATAACAGCCACGCACGTTGTAAACTCGTAGAATCATTCACGCATCAACAGTCTGAGGCTGCACACATTTCATTATCCTCTGCTTTCGATCTCTGCAGATCACTTCTTCTTCTTCTTCTTCTTACAGCTAACAAAAGTTCGCTTTCGTAGTCACACGACAAAGTTTGACATTCTTTCTTTTTGCTATATGCTAGGTCCGTCCACCTCTGGATGATGTATACCTATGTAACAAGATACTAACAACAATTTCAAGACTCAAGAGAGAGATTATAGTCAGCATACATTTAATTCCAGACCTTTCATTGACGTTTAATAACTGAAAAAAATAAATGAATAAATATCACGAGTACACTGCCCGACGCTTATCACTTCTTATGCCCTACAACAATATTCGAGATGAGGTCGCATGCCTTTTTTATATACAGATATATGCTCGCTTTTCAGATTTTATTTACAAAGGTCAATTTTCTTGTCCAATACACGTTAAAGATTTAAAATAAAA
>NC_046660.1:115365506-115375449 GCF_010883055.1 Belonocnema kinseyi | reverse complement strand
TTTTATTGTAATGAAATAGGTTAAACATTTTTTATTTTTAAAAAAATTATGTGTATTTATTGTTTGGCCTCACCTGAGTTCGCTGTAGTTTGAGAAATCAGCTTATAAAACAGAAGATTTATTGTAAGTCACTAATCTATCTAATATTTTCAGAACCTACTTACCTTAACTAAATCATTATCATATCTTCCCTTCCTCCTTGACCTCTATATTCTTCTAAATACATTTTAAGAGCTTATTTCACTTTATTTAGGATAATTCAAGATTCAACAAGAGAAAACGTGATTACAACTATAACAAATGCAACACATCTGATTGTTGTCCACTCCATAATAATCTCTGTTAATCAAAGACCTCTTGTTAATAAAACTAATAGTGTATTCGGTTATCCTGCACTGGTGCACTTCGATCTGCATCAAAGCCGGTCGGAGTGAGAAGGAAGAAGTAAGAAGAAGTAAGAGGGAGCGACCGGAGTGATCTTGGAGTACACCAGTGCAGGATAAACGAATGCGCTGTAAGTTATCATTGACTAAGTTGACATAGCTCAGTCAAAAGTATTTTTAAGATCCTATTAATAAGAAATCCTTATCTATTTAACTGGATTTATCAAGCTCAGCGCAGAATGCAGTACCAAGAATAAAGATACACTTAGTATGCATGAACAAGGCATTACCTACGGTTTTTTGAAGTATTTTGTTATTTTAAAGGTATTGAGCTCCTTTTATTTGCACATCCAAATGTCAACCAACATCCAGTTCAGAGTATATAATCATTGAAACCAATATTTTCAGTACCTACTTGTCTTTACTACGTCATTGCTGAATCCTTCTCCTCCTCCTCCTCCTCCTCTATTCTTTCTCGTCCTTCCACATGAATTTTTGATAGATTATTTATCTTGACTTAAAAGAATTCTAGATTCAACAGGAGAAGCGTGGTTACAACTATATGAAAAGCAGCGTGTCTGATAGTGGTGCTCTCTATCATAGTCTTTATTCACCTAAGACCTCTTCTTAATCCAACTAAGTTTTTTCATTTACTAAGTTGACAAAGTTAAATCAAAAGTATGTTCATGATTCTGTTATTCAGAAAATTATTATCTGTTTAACTGGATTTATTTATCAAGAATTAAGTGTTGGTTTTGAGATCAAAATAGTTATGCGACCGTGATCCTGAATGTAAAATGCCTCATGAGAATCTGCTGGTATTTTTCGAGTCTCTCAATCACAAAGCTTTCTGTAATCTTGCAAATTTTACAACATTATTTTTGAATTAAATTATTTTTTTATGCATAGCTCTCTCTCTCTCTTCCTCTCTCTCCCCATCCTCGCTCTCTCTTTCTCTAACCTGCATATGCTTGTTACCTTGCTGTCATTTGAATATGAGTTGAATCTTTATCATATAAAGATTAATTTCATTCATAGCATATAGGTCAATTACATCACATGGTTTCCCTTCACATGCTGCATGCCTTACTGTCATTTTCTTACATGTTAAAAGTTCATTTATCTGAATTAGCAACTCTTGGTAAAGATAACTTATACATTATAACTATTAAGGCAAATAACTAACAATAAAAAAAACCTTTAACGAGAGTTTTATTTGACTACCTACTTTTATGAATAAATAATTATGATTTTATGTCTCTATGCCTATATGCAGATATATGCGCTTTTGTGTCTGACTTGTTCTATTAACTATGTACTTGGGATAAAATGAAATAACAGTTACCTTACTAGTATATTTTTATTTATTTATTAAACATATGTTAGTATACATTTTTTCTTATGTAGAATGTAGATATTTGCAATTTCGTACACAGGAAATTTCATTAACAACTGAAATAATTTCGTGTGCATTATTTGCGTTTCCAGCTAATTGAGCTTGTAAAAAAAAGCTTAATCGATCTCCAAGTTCGTTTGGATCTTTACAGTAATCTAACATTTTGCCTTCTGTTTTCACATCTATTTCATCTTTCAAAGAAAGCTCACTTTCATCATCATTGTCATCAACATCATCATTACCGTCACCATCATTATCATTATCATTAAAATTAACATTATCATTAGCATCATTATCATCAGCATAATTTTTTATTATTACAGATGGTGAATTATCATTTTGGCTAAATTCTTCTTCTTTTTCTCCTTCTACTTCTTCCTCGTCTCTTTGCTTCTTCACAAGTGGTTCACAGAAAATCGCCGATCCTCCATTGTACACCGAAATCGGTGTTCAATAGAGTTGCAACAAATTTGAGCGACACAGGTTCATACGGAGAATCTACGGGAAAAGCATCATTTAGACACTGTTTTTTCTCATCCAGTGCAACGTGAAGTGTCGTCTACAAACTGTAAGTCACCTGTCAATACCATTTGGTCGGTCGTTTTTTGAGTGAAACACATGTTAATAAGCAGGTAAGTTATAATAATAATTACCTAACTTTTTATTTCCTAACATTGACCAGCGACTAAATAGTCTTGAAATAAAAATAGTACTTGGCGTGATGTAATATCCAAATGTTAGGTTAGTGAAAACCTACTATATTACATTCAAACCACCTAAGCCGGGATGTACAAACTAAGTCGTGACCGTCTGCATTGAAATTGATGCCTGGTCATTAGAACAAATTTCCAATAGATTATCTGCGGAAGTTTAAAGGTATCTTAGATATCGAATCTTGCAGTGGCTAGTATCATACATGAAAGATAAGGTAAATACAATTGTATAATAAAAACAGAAATTTGTTCTTTGCGATGAGTAGGGATGTGAATTTGCATGAAACTTTAGCCTGATGGAAAGTTTCATGAAACATTGGGAGTTTCGTGAAACATTGCAATGTTTCAAACATAGCGGCGGGAACATTCAAACTGATAAGATAAAAGCCTATTAGGTATTTTCACTTCAATAAACAGCTAACTTCACTTCGTAGATTGCTGAGGGGAAAATAAGGGACCAAATGTATAGGATTCCGTTCATTTTTGCTCTATTTTGCTAACATCTTCGTTAAAGGTAATTTTGTCTATATAAGTGTTTTCAAAAAATAGTTTTTATTTTTTAATTACTATTTAATGAATTAATAGAATAATAATGATGATTAATTACAAATATATTACAGAAATAAAGTTTTGTTCAATGCATTTGATCCATTTTTCCCCCTCAGCTTTTAACAATGTGAAGTTAGCTGATGGTTGAAGTGAAAATACCTAATTGAAGCTTTCATATCCCAACCTTTTCCTGCCGGCTGATTTGATTAATTTTTCCGGATTGTACTGTGGACCAATGATGCCAATGTTGGCACCCTGAGCTACTGCGCTTGCGTTAGGGCGTCGTTTTGTCACGTCTCAATCGAAAAGAACAATCTGAAATTTTGTTTTAGAATTATTCAAATATTATCACTATTATATTCTGCAATTAGCTTCTATATATCAAGCTGCTGAAATATCATATGGTATTTAAAAAAATGTATCTATTAACAAATTTTTTGAGAAATATTAGTCATTCCTTCAAATTCAATGAAAATAAACTGTTATTCATGAAATATATGTGTTAAAAATTTTTTTCTTGTCTGAAATCAAAAGTTATATAATTTGTATACATTCTTGTGTATATTTGAATAATTATTTATTTAAATTACAAGAAATTTTTTTCAATGTAATTTTGAACCGCTCTTCGAAGGGTAGACAACCAGCGCTCAGTCCTAACGCACGCATGAATTAAAAGTATTATCATTTTATTATTGCATTAAATAGTCCCTAAAAAAATATATTTTTAATTGCACTTATACAGAAAAATTACTTTCTACGAAGATATTAGAAAAATAGAGCAAAAATTAGTCGATTCCCATACATTTGGTCAATTGTTATCCCCTCAGTATTCAACTAAGTGAAGTGAGCTAGTGATTGGAGTGAAAATACCTTATTGTATATGTAGACGGTCATGACTTTCTCTATATATCCCGGCTGTAGTTTAAATGTAGACGGGCATGTCTAACCTAACTTTTGGAAGTTGCATCAGGAAGTTATAATTTTATTCTAAGTGACTGGTACGCCCTTTTAAATGGAAGAAATTTGAAAATTAGGTAAATATTGTTTCAATTGGTTTCCTTATTAACAATTACTTAGGCTAATATGGCAAAGCGAATAGTTGCTTTGACAGGTATTCAGGTGGCTGACAACGCGGTTCAAAACTTCACAACTCTGCATGAGCCAAATTCAGTCTCCAAATGATACTTTCCCCTAGATGCCCACATGGGCACCTACGTTCAGAGGAATACATTTGAGACTTGAAAACTCTCTCAAATGATCAATGGGAGCCCAATGAAATTTGAGCTGCAACAAATTTAACACCAGCGTTTTTCTGTGTTCCACCTCATGTTTAAACTTTTGAGTAATGCATGATAGATTCTTCAGTGGAGAGAATTGTGGTTTCCAGGCTTCCTTAATAGTCTTTTTCTCATCAGGTTTAAAAATCGTATGCTTCCGATAAATTGCTTTCCTATCATTATCAATCAGCCTGCTACTGCCTTGCATTATTCTTAGACTTTCAGGTAACTTTCAAATTTGGTAAGAGTCTCTTTTATTCTGTTTATGAGTGTTTGTTAAGCAAGAGTATTTCTCATGTCTTTTTAAATTATTAAGTCTTGAATAAGTTCTGGAACAACTTAAACATGTGAAAGTCATCCTGTCATTGACACAGTAAGAATGGTTGTTAATGCATGAAAGCTGAGATAATAAACCCCTCCTCCTCCACCTCCTTTTCCAGCTCCTTTTTCTCCTTTCCAACTCCTCTCTCAACCAGCTAAAAACATTTTTGTTTCTTTAACCAAAGCCCATACTTTAAGTGAATAGTTCATATCAAAAATGAAGTGCATCTAAATTGTAGGTGGAGAAATAATTCAATCTGAAATTCTCGAAAATATCTGCTAAAAGACAGACATCAGTTTTCAAATATAAGTAGCAGTAATGGGGTTCTTGGAAGCAGTGACTCACTTGGTCAGTCGCTCGCTTGCAATATTATTATTACGTGGGACCTATCAGGTGTTCATTGCTAAGAGTTTGTTCCACATCCTAGCTATATCAATAAATTCTAAACCTGTTGCAGTGATCCACTGTATGTAAAAGGACCTGTTCAGAACCTGCTGTTATTTTTCGAGTCGCTCAATCTTAAAGCCTTCTGCAATATTCCAAATTTCACCAAATTATTTTTAAATTTAAACATTTTTTAATACATGTCTCTCTCTCTCTCTCCATCTATCTTTCTCTCTAACGTTCTAAATTATAATAGACACATATAACGTTTTTGCAGTTTAAAAAATGTAATGCATCGCTAGAAATAACCTTGAAGTTGTTTACAAAAAAATTGTGCAGTATAATTTTGCTGAAGCCATTAAGCATATTGTGGAAACATAGCACAAACCACTAAATCTGTAGAATATCGGTAAGGTAGGTTTCTATGGACTCCGATAGTAATATATATACGTATATATATATATATATATATACCTCTTTGTTTCAGAAGATTCAACATCATACATAGAAAAAGAATTTCAACGCTAAATTAGATCATCCTCGATTTCTATCAAGACTATACAATAGCTTCAGTGAACGATTGAAAAAATTTTCAAATATTTTATTATATTTTGTATTTTTTAAACTTTTATTTTGAATCCTTAACGTTAATGGACAAAAAACTGACCTTTGTAAATGAAATCTGAAAAGCGAGCATATATCTGTGTATAAAAAAGGCATGTGACCTCAGCGCGAATATTGTGTAGGACATAAGGAGTGAGAAGCATCAGGCAGTGTGCTCTTGATATTTATTTATTTTTTTAAGTTATTAAACGTCAATAAAAGGTCTGGATTTAAATATATGCTGTCTATAATCTTTCTCATGAGTCTCGAAATTGTTTTTAGTATCTTGTTACATAGGTACACCTGATCCAGGGGCAAACGGACCTAGCATATAGCAAAAAGAAAGAATATAAAACTTTGTCGTGTCACTACGAAAGAGAACTTTTGTTACCTATAAGAAGAAGAAGAATTGATCTGTAGAGACTGAAAGCATAGGATAATGAAATGTGTGCAGCCTCAGACTGTTGATGCGTGAATGATTCTACGAATTTACAATATGTGTGGCTGTTATCTCTAGTCCTCGTTCGCTCACTTCTTGATACGAGAATAAAGCGACAAGGGTCTCTGAGCATTTCATCTACCTTATGGAACACTATTATTGTGATTTTACATACCCTTCACACATGCATCTTTTATGCATTAAACAAAATAATGGCAAACATTTTTAGTTAAAAGTTCTGTTGAAGTGTTTAATAAATATTTCTTCGAATTGCCACCCTCTCATGTACATGTGATATAAGCCATCTACGTCATCATCTTTTCTCCCGAGCGGCGGCGCAGCTATCAAAGGGGATGATGATTCACCACCTTACACTCTTCTGCTCAAACCTGTTTAAACTGGCAAAATACATTTCTCAGAAATTACCCTCAAAATAATCATATCACACACTCTACATCAAAGACACCGACTATTTCTCAGAATTATATTGGCAATAACAAGCAATTATATTCAACGATAAATTCATCAATATACAGAAAATATGATACCACTTACGTCATCATATCTTCTGGTGGTTACTTTATCAGGGGGATGATGACTCATTACCTAGCACTCTTAACCACCCTCACACGGATACACACCCTATAACTCACACGGATATGCACTCATGCACATAGCGATCCAGACTCCGTCTTAATTTTTGCTACTCGTACGGGAAATAGTTTGAACATGGCAACACTGTAGATAAGGATTCCTGGAACTATGGTGATGTCATCAGAATGGAATTTTCTTTACCCCAGAAATTGTTTAACATTATATGAAATATGACGCCCCTGTAGGCAAATATCAAAGGAGAACGTTTAATTAATTCAGTTCACATAGATAAGGATTCCATGAATCGACGATGACATCATCAGAATGGAATTTTGTTTACCAAGAAACGTGTTCGAACCTGCATGAAAAAGCACGATATAAAGCCTTATTTTCTCAGTTATACATGTAACATGGTACCATTTTGAAAGAAAACAATTATCAGAATTATATGTAATTTGATATAATTGTTTTTCCATTCTTTCAAGATTCGTGAAACACGGCAACACTGTAGATAAGCATTCCCAGAACTATGGTGATGTCATCAGAATGGAATTTTATTTACCCCAGATATTGTTTAACATTATATGAAATATGGCCCCTGTCGGCAAATATCAAAGGATAACGTTTAATTAATTCAGTTCACTTAGATAAGGATTCCAGGAATCGACTATGGCGTCATCAGAATGGAATTTTGTTTACCGAGAATTGTTATAATATCACGAGAGTGGTTGCGGATCTTGTGAATTTTCAATGACGCATCATTGCGGTAAACATTTAATACATAAATTATATTATTTTGGGGTGAAAAACTTCAATTCCGGAAATAGCAGGTATTAAATAGTCTAATGTTGCGATATCGTATATCATATGATCTCCTATTCCATATTTTTGGGACTGAAAATATCCATTTCAAAGAAGGGTGCCAGAACTCCCCCTACCTACTAATAAGATAACTTTTCAACAAATTAGTTGAATTATCAAGCAAAGAAGAACGATTCCTAATCAAAAAGTTTCATTTTCATACATAAGATTACGTTTCTTCTATAACGGATGAAGTTTTAAATCAAAAAGATAAATTTTCAAAAAAATAGTTGAATTTTCTGTTGAAAAATATTTTAGTCGAGTTTTCACGAATAAACTATGAATTTTTTAACAAGAAATAATTTTCTACAAAAAAAAATTGAATTTTGAATCCAAAAAGACGAATTTTTAACCAAAATGGATGACTTTTTAACAAAATTGTTGAATTGTCTAGCAAATAGTGGCATTTTTATTAAGAAATACGAAATTTATCTTCATTTTTGTAACAAAAAAGTAAGTTTCTACGAAAAAAATTGAATTTTTAATCCAAAAAGACGATTTTTTTATCGAAAAAGATGAAATTTTAACATAATAGTTCAAATCTCTACCAAATAGTTGCATTTTTATCAAAAAAAATATGATTTTTGCTAACGCAGATAAACTTTAAAATGAAGAAGACAAGCTTTCAATAAAAGAGTTGAATTTTCAAACGAAAAGTTAACGAAAAAATGCAATTTTCTATTAATTAAAATAAATTCTAAGATTCTCATAAATTCTCAGAGAATTTATTTCTCGGTTACATTCTCGGTAATATTATCATTCTCGTTACCGTTCTCGAAGTAATATAACCGGCTCAGAACTCTAGTTGTGGTTGACTGTATACTTTCGAAAGAATGACTAGTCGAATTGGATTGTTCTTTGTCTTACCATTAGGGGGCCAAAAAGAAAGATCGAGTTCGTTAACTTGCTATTTCTGATAACAATTCAAAAAATTAGAGCGTTTTCAACATTTTTGAGACCACTTTTTCCAAAAATTTTATCGCATGATTTATAGCACACAAAAATATGCACAATTTATCCCAATGACTTGTTTGGATAAAATCAAAATTACAAAAGTAATAGAATTTTCCAAAAATGAAACGAAAATGGACATTTGAAGTAAAAAAAGCGTGATATGGAAGAAAGTGAAAAAGAGAAAACCGTTAATTTTCCAAGGCCCTACATTATTCTTTTATTAGCTTTTTGAATTTTGTTTAAAAAATCGAAAGTTCAAATGTTCATCACAAAATACAGAATTGCATTCTTATCCATAATGAGAAGGTATTAGTTTTATGCGAAAAATGACTTTCGCGAATTTCATCAAATGTCAATGTTTTGAGGACCCCTGAGTCAGAAAAACAAGTTCTTGCGTCGGTACCTGTCTGTCCTGCATTGTCGTTATTGTTGTTGCTGTTGTTGATAAAATTTTAGATCACAACTAAATAAGTTAAAACAAAGAAAAATAAGAAAAGAGATAGATCAACAAAAATTGTGCACCTAAAAGAAATCTACAAATTTTTCATAAATTACTTTTTTTATAGGATGAGTAGTTTTTTTCTGGATGAAAAACAAAATTGAAAATCAAAAAATTAAATTGTGTGCAAACGATACTAGTTACGAGCATAAACGAAACAACATTTATTCTACGAACAAGGATGTACAAATTTTTTACGAATATTTTTATTTTCTTTATATGAAGCGGAATTTTTCTTCAATCGTAAAAACCAAAATTAAAAATAAAAAATCTATATAAGAACAAGGCATAAGGAATTAGTATGTTTTAATTTACATGCATATTATGAATTTTAATGATATAAATGTATTGGAATGTTATATGTTTCAGCTCAGCTAAGAATATTATTTAATGCAAAATAAGAAACGAATATTAAAGTAATCACGATAAATACAATTTGCACTTTATTTTAGAATATCTTAATAAGCAATCCCAGGCAGAGTTACATAAAAATGTATTATATTTAATATAAAACTGTTGACCATAATGTAGAAAAGTTGTTTTTTTGTGTGCACAAAATGGAGTTTATTTTTACGAATAAAACAAAATATAAAAATGTAACGTTTCTCTTCTCTTCACCCGAGTCGAAATTTAGGCCCTACTTTGAAGCCGTATCTCCTACCTTCGTAGGGGCTGGAAACTGTAAAGTAGGTTCTAAATAAGCAGCTATTTTAATGTAATTTAGACCCTACTTTAACGCTAAAAGTGTCCGCAATCAACCGTTTTTATACGTTTAGCGTCAAACTAAAGTCTATATTTAAAATAAATAAGACCCTCTTTTAAAGCTAAAACTACTACTGTAGGACTTGTAGTATCAAAGCTAATTAGAGCCAATTGTGGGTCCGGATGCAATAAGGGCACATAAAATTTTTTCGTGCGAAAACGAAGTCCCCTGGAGGCTTTAGAAAAAATTTTCGAATTTTAATTTTC
>NC_046660.1:115345102-115365406 GCF_010883055.1 Belonocnema kinseyi | reverse complement strand
GCCAATTAGCACAAATGGTAAGTTCCGACAGTGCCTACAAGTGTGCCTACTGGCCGCTAAATGGCAATACCGGTTTCATATGTATACACCTGGTATGTTAAGGCTCACCTAGGGCTCCATAAATATGATATTTGAATTGAACAAAAATTGTTTAAACAATTATTGTTTAAACAAATTTTCCACAAACAAAATTTCTTTTCTTTTCTCTTACATAATTTCAGGCTCATTTAAGGCTCCTGAAAAATCATCGACCGAAGGTCGCGTGATATTTCCTTTGCCCTTTTTTTTTGTTATATATGGTGTTGTCCCAACTTGACGTTATAAAAAATACAGGAAGAAAACCATAAAACCCATTTTTATTTCTCGCATAATTTAAGGCTCATTGAGGACTAATTTGGGCCCGTAGTACCGAATTATTGCCTCTTATTTTTTGTAAAAAAATAGTGTTTGCAGCTTAAGAATAATATGATTCAAGATTGCTGTAAAACGTAATAATAATGAATTTACAGAAAATTCACCTTGTAGAATAGTTCAGGGCTCATTTAGGGCTCTGCCCTAAACGTTTGATCTATCTTTTCTTCAATTATTATTTCTTGTCTCCAATCAGCCGAAAAGGGAGGTAGTCTTGAAGTCTGGTTTTATAATTGTGAATCTCTTTCATGCTCATTTAGCATAGCATAGAAATGAAATTTGAACTGGCAAAATTTATAAATCACTTAAAAATATAATTTAAGAAGAAAAAAAAGAGTTTCCAGCTAGAGATGAATTTTTGAAAAAAATATATGAATTTTCAACAAAATATATAAATAGATTAATTACAGATCATATGTAAAATAAAAATTGTAAAGTAAAGTTCAAGTAAAGCCCACAAATAATGTGATGTATTTAACTATATAGCGTGTGACGCAGTGTCATCTAATGATATTTCTATTCTGCTATATGAGCGCCCCGAACAAAGAAACTCTTCTCCTCCTCGTTATAATTCAACCTATAGATCTGGAGAACGGTTCAGATATCGAATAGCGTAACTATGATACGAGTAGGCGTTCGATAGTGATGAACTCGACATGATTTCTGCCTGCACTCTCGGCCACTCAGTCTCCGTTCTCGCAAAGCTCGGATCGAGCATCCTCGCTCGTAACGCTGAGAGAATATAAACAGGAGAAGAGCTGACGAGGAGCGGATTTTACGCTCTTCACGCATTTCGCTCTCAGTCCGTGCTAAACATAAACTGTTTGAGCAAACGTTTGTACGAGCGATAGTATTTGCCAGTTTCTACATTTGACGGGCTAGCTTGTGAGTTCTCTGAAAATTTGTTCTGAAGTATTCGTAATATTTTTATAATTATTGACGGGAAAAAAGTGATGAACTGTTTTAGATTTTTGACATCGAGTTCATCAAATCTTTCTCAAAGATCGCAGATTATTTACAAAAATACATAAATATCTGTTTAATTTTTTACGTATCCAAGACATAGCTACTCGTTCATGACAGGATTAATTTTTTATTTCAAGTGCTTAAAAAAATGTGAGCGTCCACAAGAAAAGGGCCCTTATGACATATGTTCGAGCTCAAGAGATATCCGCATTTTTGTGAGTCAAGGTCAAAATTGTAATTTTCAGACGTGGCTAGGGAATGATATTAGGACCTACTAAATCTATTAGTATTATACTCATGTTCCGAAAACAACCGGAATTTGATATATTTCATAAATGTACAAAAAGTATAGCACGTTCCCTTATAGCACTCGCCAACTTTATAGATGTTTTTTCAAAAAGCGATTTTTCGAAGTTCCATCTTCAAAAATGCTCCGAAAACTGGTTTTTTAACCTAAAGAATTCATCTTGGGCATTATTGTTCGAATTTCGGTATATCAAAACAAAACTTATTTTATTATTCCAAAGCTTTAAAACTAAATATAATAGAAGACAGCATTAAATTCTTACAAAATACACGCACTAATCAATATTTGAATGATACTTTTTTATTTTTAGGAAAATATTCATTAACAGCAGGTTAGACTGCATTAAGGGCCCATTCAAGTATAACGAAATTTTTCGCAGTTCCCTGCGAATTTAAATCAGAATTTAGACTGTGTCACAATACTTGAATGGCCTATAACATAAAAAATTATTTTATCTTAGCTCAGAGCTCCTAAACCACAGAAATTCAAAGTTGATTTGAATTGGGACATTACTATACCGCGAGAAATCGAAGAAAAACATATGCGCGCTGCACGGGCGATTCTCATTGTACACTGCTCGCATGGCAGTTCGCGCCAAGTTTGAGCGCGCTCAGAGCGCGCGGGTACGGTCTCGCGCTCGTTTTCGTACGTTTAATGCGTACAGTTCAACTACATTTTTTCAAAGATCCTAAATATTAAACTTGATCAAAAACTGTGATTTAAGCTTCTCAGGAATTATAGTCGTAAATTGAAACTAAAACTTTTTTTCCATTTGTTTTAAAGAAGGCCGTCAAAGCACCTGCGGTTCTGACGATTATATTTTCATTGCAACACTCACACTTCGCGCTCAACAATTAGGTTATAGAGTCAGTTCGTTTCGAAAAATAAAACGATGCAAGCAAAATTGAACAGTATATTTGAAGTAGGTATGTTTTTCAATATAATGTAATAAAAAAAATACCATTTTTTTATAAACCAAAAAGAGCCATTCATCCGTAGGCTCTGATTCCGTTCGCTTAAACTTCATTTGTGAACAACTCTACTTTGATTAATTAATCTAGAACATTTTCAATTGGTGTCGAATTGAAAGGATGTAATTTTTTGAATTTTGCTCTGATAACAAACTTTCATCAGAATAGTTTATAAATATATTTGTTATCTAGTGAAAACTTTGGATAAAATTTCTTTATCAGAAAAATATTCACTTGGATAATTTTCAAGTCTTCCGCCCATCTATAAGGCACTTTGACAAAAATGTCTAAAATTTTTAAAAAATTAAAATTTTGAAAATGGTCTAAATTTTTTGATTTTGGTTGGGAATATCTGCTTAGCAAACTTAACCTTCATTTTGAGACCATTAAAAAGTGTACCAAAGACTGACTCGATTCGACAAATCCTTCAAAATTTAGCGAAAGAGGGGGGCCGCGCCGACCGGTAGGACAAAGGTGACTTTTCCTATATCATCGCTATTATTTAATAATTTTAGTTCTAATTTGCAGTAAATAAATCTATTCATCATAGAGATAGTGTTACTTACGAAAATATTAAACATTGACGTTGTAAAAGAAAAATTATGTAGATAACAGTTTTTACCACGAAAGAATAGAAGATTCACTGACAGGAATATAAAGTTTTCCACCTTAATGGCAATACTTACAGTATAAAAATGTGATTCTTTGATAGATAAAACAATATCACACAATGTAATTATAATAATTATAGACTTAATTCAAGTCCAAAGCATATTAAATATCATAAATAATTGAGGCCTGGCCAGAGGGGCAGGCCCGATACAAATAATAGTTTACATGTGCTTAGGTGATACACATGTCACAAGTTTCGTCAATAAATGATCGGGAATGTAGAACAGCCACTTAACTTGTGGGCTAGATGGAAAAAACTATTGAATATTATCATTCTCAATCCGGTCGATATGCAGGTTTCTTAAATTGGTACTGTAGAAAAATTACATGAAGTCCGCTTCTAGTAGAATGTCAAAGAATAAGAGGTTATATAACGGCTATCACTATTTTTATTCAAAATAACTTATTCTTCTTGCTGGATATGCTTAAAGGTAATTTTTCCGGTACATAAAATATCACAGAAGCAAACCATCATATTTCCCTATCTTTAGATGTTTTCATTTTCATAAAAGCTGCGGTCGGCTTTGCCCTACGGTGGGGGGCAAAGACGACAAAATACAGCTTGTTCCAAATAATTCAATTGCCAAATCATTGTTTTATTCATGTGAATAATACTTATAGAAATAATCTATACAATAATGTAGAACACGAAATGAAAAAATGGATTAATTCTACATGTTATTAACTTTTAAAATAATATATGATTGTTAACTGGTCGGCGCTACCCCCCCCCCCCCTTCCTAAACACCGACAAAATGTTATGATGTTCGAAATCTGTGAATGCCAAAATGTCAAGATCCGTTAAGAACCTGAAATCGAAAATTGGAACAATTACATTACACTCTCACGAATGAGAATGTGAAACTTTGGTTACTAGTTACAGTGGTAGAAAACCGTTACTCATTGTCTGTGTAAGATGAATCAATAGAAGATTTCATTTTCACCATATGCCATCTTATAGAGTAACAAGAGAGGTTAACATTAACTATCATGACGTATATTGTATAAATGTATATCTATGTATAAAAATGTTTCTCAGGTTTAAGAACTTGTTATGAGACCGCGACTCTGGTGTCTGGACTCATGTGAGATGTTGAACTCGTCCAATTTTCCGCTTACCTGACGCGTTTATGCAGAGCCAGCCCTGTAAGCCTTAAGAAACGCAGTCATTGCTCAGGGCTCCTTCGCACGGAGGGTCACTCTATTGTCGGTCAGGTGGGTGAGTGTAGAGGAGAGTAGATGATTATGAGGAGGGGAGAGGCGAGAAGAGTAGAAAGAGAAAAAATTAAAAGAAAGGGAGATAGGTGGAGTGAAATCAAGGCGTAAAGAAGAAGATGGCAAAAGCGAGCGGAGTTATAAGCATAAACACGAGAGATAGAAGAAAAACATTATTATACTACGCTGCATTGCTATGCATAATACAGTTTGCCGCCTGCGGGCCACGCGTCCCACTCGGTCCCCACTTATTAAGGTAATCCTTACAATTACGAAAAAATGCCGCTACGCCAACTCCAAATAGGTCTTCTTTTCTTTCTTTCTCTTTTTATTTTCTTAAATCTTTTTATCTCATCTTCTTCCCTGCTCGCTTCCTTGGTGCCTTTCCCTCCACTCCCTACGCCTTGTTGGGCAAGTTTACAATGCCTTTGGCAAGAGGTCGAATTTCGTAGGGCGCAAAAAATCGAACAGCAAAACATTCTCTCAAGCAGAGTACTTAAAAGAACATTAAAGACGAAATAGTTATGGCTCTGGAATGAAAATTGTTTCGCAAATTGGTTTTCAAAGATTTGGCCGGAGAGACTCGCATGTCAAAGTATATCGTGATGTCGGTGCATGTTTAACTTTCTCATAAGTTATGAGCATTTTATGTCAAAGGAGATCCAATGGATATGTATTGAAAGCAAATGATATAATTAGACCATGTCTTAGTGTTCCGAAATTTCGGTACAAATAGCCGATTTTTTTCGGTACAAATAGCGGGAGCTGGAAAAGGGTCTATTTGTACCGAAATTTCAGTACGAATATTTAGGTTTTTGTGTAGATACATCAATATTAGTACCGAAATTTCGGTACACGTAGACACTTCCATATAATATTATAATTAGTGATTTAAAAAATGAACAAAATTATTATTATATTCTTCGTAGTATAGTTAAAGTTTTTACTTTTTAGGAAATTGGAGGCCCGTAATGAAACCTCTAAACTTCTGGCCGGATTTATCCGTATCCATCTATCGTATTTAAGCATGATGATTTTTGGCTTTATATTTTCCTGACCTATGGTGTGCCTTACGATTCAGGATTTACGATTTAGAACTTAGTGCTTGAGACCTTACTTTGGGGCTTTATTTTGTGACCTAATGTTCTTGGGCCTTTCGGTTGTATAATTTAAACAATATTTTAAATGTGAATAATTTCAAGCATATTGAAAAGTGTCCTTAAGATATCACGTCGTGTTGAAGAATTCCAATACATCAATATATTATTCTCCCCTTGTTCCTTTTATATTATGCTCCGCAGGTTACCACATCTATTATAATAATTTTGAATCGTTACATTTTACCTTTTCCATTCTGCGGGTGGCTTTATGGTAGTTTGATAGTTGCGCGATTACGTCCCTAGCGTCGATTATTTTTTTAATATCAACGAAGTAGCACGTGCTGTATGCCGTTCATGCAATTCAGACCAATTGCCTTGCGCTCGCGTCCCGCTCAGTCTTCCGTGGCTTTTGCCGTATCTGTTGTCCATGTACATATATATATATATTCATTGCCAGAGATGGTCCGCTGGTGACGCCAGTGCTTGTCAGGTCAAGTGGCTTCATTAAAATGACAATACCAGAAATTACAAAGCAAATCTTGAAAGCTTCTAGCTGGAAATAACGTCTTATAGGACATGTTAAAGTTAAAATATGTGTACTGTCCGTGTGCGAATTTTCTATCCAACCAAAGTTAAGCCAACTTTTTCAAACGTCGGCCAACCTTCCGAGATGATAACAGTGGGCCGACTGTGTCCATTGGGCACCAGGACGTCCTAAAGACGTCCTTAAAATGTACCTGTATGTCATATGCTTTGACGCCTTAAGACATCCTTTGGATCTTTTCATGTCTTTAAAAGGTCCTCAGGACGTCCTTAGGACACTGAGTGGGTGCTGACTATTAATTTGCTTAATATACGCTACCAACCTAGGATCAACGTATCTAAAACATAGTTGACACAATAGTCGGCGTTACTTGGCTAAGAAGGATTTTCCATAGCTCAAGTGTTGGTTGAGCCAAGGTTGGACCAAAAGTCACTGAAATTATCGTAAAGTTCTCAATTAAAAGGACTAACATTGCAAAAATGAGTTTTTCCGTCGATAAATGCGCAAATAATGCATTTTTTTATTAAATTGTATTTAAAAAATCATATAATTTATGAACTTATTATGAATTTTGCTGAAATTAACATAAAGTTCTCAATTAAAAGGACTGACATAGAGAAAAAAACGAATTTTTCGTCAATAAATGTCCGAATTATGCATTTGTTTCTTGAATTTGTTAAAAAATAAAATAAAATTTATCAAATAGTGATGGCTGTTGCTAAAATTATCATGAAGTTTCCAATTAAAAGGACTGGCATTGAAAAAAACGAATTTTTCCATCGATAAGTGCTATTGGCGGTTCAACCTTACTAACGTATATTAGGACAATTATACTCAGCCACGGTTAGCCCACAGTTATCAATTCGGTAGGTCCCTACTGAAAACTATATGTTTCACATATAGGTGCCACCTATCGGAAAGCACATAGTATCCTATATAGGTGCCTGTATAGGATACTCCCTAATATAGTAACTAATGCTATCTAACTGATGGTGCCTAACTAATGGTACCTAATGGTACGTAAGTCTCTAGGTGCTCCCTGAGGACCAAAAAAACTTCTGTGCAGAAGTAGGTGCCATAGAATAGTACTGCGCATCTGGATATGGTCCGATACAGAAAAATATACAGGATCCTATATAGGATCCTAGGTTACTTCCTATAGGTAACACCTATAGGTGAAACATAAAGGTTTCTATGTAGGATCCTATATAGGATCCTATGTAGGAACCTATATAGGAATCTTCAGTAGGGGTTAGCCGATCATTTCTGAAAATTGGCCCCACTTTGGGCCAACGATCTCACTCTGGATGCCGGCGTAAATTCTCGCATGGGTGGTGCAACGAAGGCTAGAAACAAAAATAAAAATCTATTGTATTTGATACAGAGAAAAATACTAAACATATTTTCTTTTTCAGGAAGAAGTGTCTTGTCAGTTTGCTGACAGAAATGGTGGGTAAACCACATTAAAAGAACATCAAGATATCATAAAATAAATACGGAAGAAGAAAAAAAAGGAAATACGTCCTAATGTTATATAACATAACAAAATATTGTCTAATATTTTATTATTAAACGTTTTTTATATTTAACCTGTGAAATTCTTTAATGTAGGTAGTATTTTTTACGAAAAAGAACACATTCTCATCCAATTTCTAAAATCTTATTAAATTTCCAAAACATTAGGAACTAATTTATAAGAACTTTATAAATATGTGAAACTGAACTCGAAATTACGATACATTTTTTGCAAAATTCCATAACTGAAGGCCCCATAGAATGCATACAGCGCAGTTATCTTTCCGAAAGGTTAAAGCAGTGTATAACCGCCGTCTTATGTGACATACAACAGCACGTGACTACACCTATAGAAATTTAGTTACAAAATACGTTTAACCCGATATTACAGTTTAGTATAATCTTTTGCGATTCAGGGAAATCGGGTATGTATATTAAAAAATAGTATAGTATTTATGGATAATCTATGAAAAATTCAGCTTGGTAAATTAATATAAGTTCTACAAAACTTGTAGAAGAAAATGTGATATTTAAAATTCACTATATTAAATTCAAGCAGGACCATAATGTCGATTATTAGAAAGATTGGAATAATTTTTTCACATTTTGAAAGATAGGATTCTGAAATTCGCTAAAGACTAGACTAAAAATTATGAGTCATTCGAAAAAAATGTTACTGTCGAAAATACGAAAACAAGTTCGTAAACCGCCGTGAAATCCAAACAACTCACACTACACAATTATAGCACATAAATACGTTCATTATCATTATAATTATTAGTATTTGTACACATAACAATATAGAGTACACATTCACTGATGTAACTAACTTAATCTTTACTTATATACATAGTACGCAAACATATGCATAAAACACAAGCATCGCACGGAAATCACGCTGAGAGAAGGGGTTTGAAGATTCCTTCTATACCAAATGGTGAGAATTTTTCGAATTGTGAGAAGCGGCATGGTGCTTAATAACTCGGCTTAGAAACATTCGAAATTAAAAGCAAAAACAAGGAAATATTCTGTTTTAATAAGGTCCAAACTGGGATTGAATTAAATCCAAAAATATCTATAGGTTTTTCTTTTTTTTCAATCACCTCGTTCCCGTCTCACATTCGGCTTGGTATTACAAGTAACGGTGCTGGGTCAAAAATTGTAGGTGCCCTGAACTTAATACAAATTTTGTATAAATGAAGTATATTATTATACAATTACAAGTTGAAGCATTTATAAGGAAAAAGAGCTATAAATAAAATATTTCCTCATTTTTTTGCGAACACAAGTCGTCTTTGGATTCCTTGAAGTCTTTATGAAATCTGTGAAACCTTTTGAAATCTTTGAGAATTTGTTTAAATCTTTTGAAGTACTTAAAATCTTTATGAAATCTTGATATTTCTGTGAATTCTTTTGGAATCATTCTCAATTTTTGTAAAATATTTAAAATCCCTAAAATCTTTAAAATACCTGAAATCTTTGTGAATTTTTAATGACGTATTTGTGCATTCGTAGTTTCAAATTTGTTTGTAAAATCTTTTGTGTTAGTTTGAAATCATTGAAACCTTCAAAATCTTCTCAAATTTATTAAAACCTGATTTTATAGTTTAATGTTTTTCAAATATTTATGAAATATTGGAAATTTTTGTAAAATCTTTCGAAATATTTGTGAATTTTTTTTATTCGTTGAAATCATCGAATTCTTTGAAATCTTAGTGAAATATTTTCAAATCTTCCAAATGTTTTACAGTGTTTCAAATTTGGTGTACTGTACCCTTTTTAAAATGTTTGAAATCCTTTATATCTTATGAAATATTTAAAAGCCTTGTAAAATTGTTGTAAAATATTTGTAAACTCATGATGTACACTAGGATTGTGCAAACAACTGACTTTCGAATAGATGACATGCCCCCCCCCCCTCCCATTTTGTGAGGTCGCCGGAAAAAAATACCCTCAAAGTTTCAGACAATTCGGTTAATATTAAGAGGTGCCGCAAATGCACTGAAAATCTCATAAGATAAACATGGGAAGATTTTGGTTTTCGGAAAAATGGGTTTCAGGTTTCTGGACTTCAACTTAACTTGCGGGAGATATTAAGAATTTGTTTAGGAATCTCTAATCAAGCATTTCCATGAAATTATTTTACATTTTGATACCTCGACCCCCCCCCCCCCCCCCCCCCCCCCCCCCCCCCCTTGTGGAGCGCCAAAAATACCCTAAAAAACTTACATTTACTTTTTTGCCCAAAATTGACACATAAATGCTCTGTTTTTTTCCTTTTTTGCCATAAATTATGTTTGTTAGTCAAGTGGAATGGTTTTCAAGTATTTTTCAACTAATAAACAATTGTTTAAACAATTTATTTTTGTTTAAATAATTTTTCGGCGCTTACTTATTAAAAGATAGATTTTTTATGTTTGATTGAACCATTGGGCATTTTTAGGAATAATGATCTTTGTTCCAAAGATTTAGTATTCGTTTAAACAATTTACTATTATTTAATTGTAACTTTTGCTTAAAAAGAGGTATAAAACTCTAGTTAAAAAAAAAATTTGTTGTCTTTGCTGCTTATTATTAAATATTCACGTCATTTAGATACTAGTAACTTATTTTGAAATAAATTCTTATTTGCTTAATTAAATTTTGTTTGTTTAAACAATTTTTTTCAAAAATAAATGTTGGAAATTTCTTTTTTCTGCAATTATTGTGGTAATTTGTCATTGTAAAGAGCGAAATTTTTCGTTTAAGCCATTATCGTATTGTTTAATAAATTTATTAAATATTAATGTAACATTTTATTGGAAATTGATTCAAAAATCTGATTTTTGTCTCAATTCATTTAAGTATATCGCTTATTGTAAAATATTTAAACGTCAAGCAAATGCTTTAAATAATTAGTATTTGTTCATAAAATGTTTTACATTGGTCATGAAAAGTTTATTTTCTTAGTAAGACTTCATTCTATAAAAATTACATTCAATTTTGTCGTACTGAAATTATTTGGATAATTTTTTTCTTTAAATTACCCTCGTAGACACACTCGTTTGTCCTCTGAAAGCTCAAAGCAAATCTTTTGTTTGTTTACGTTTACCCCGCAGATTAGCAGTTAATATTCTCAAAGGAATTAGACATCTTTGTACTTTTTGAATGTCACTGGAAATTAAAACCCAACATTTTGTTCTCAACAATGAAAAATTACCACATTAATTGAAAAAAACCAGAATTTTCCAAAATTTATTTTCGAAAAAATTGTTTCAACAAACAAAATTTATTTAAGCAAATAAGAATTTATTACAAAATAAGACACTGGTATATCAATTACTCAGATATTTAATAATAAGCAGAGAAGCTAACTTTTTTTTTTTAAACTAGAGTTTTATACCTATTTTTAAGAAAAAGTTACAATTAAATAACAATTCATTCTTTAAACAAATACTAAATGCTTGAAACAAAGATCATTTTGGGGCAGTTTTGGGCCTCCACAAGGAGGGTGGGGCATACAAATTTGAAGTAATTTCATGGAAATTGTTGATTAGAGACTCCTTAACAAATTCTTAACATCTCTCGCAAGCTAAGTTTAAATCCAGAAACCTGAATCCCATTGTTCCGAAAACCAAAATTTCCCCATGTGAATCTTAGGGGGTTTTCAGGGCCTTTTCGGCACGTCTTAATATTAACCGATTTGGCTCAAACTTGTAGGGAATTTTTTTTTCCGACAACCTCACAAAATAGGGCGGGGGTGGCATGCCCTCTAATCCAAAAGAAAATTTCAACAGGTATGCTTTTGGATGACCCTAATGTATACGCCTCTTTTCAATCGTACAAATCCATAAAATCTTTGTAAAACATTCATAAATCTTTGTAAAACCTTCAAAAATCCTTTTAAATATTTTAAAATCGTTAAAATATATTGAAACCTTCTAGAATCTTTATCAATGCTTTGTGATCAGATGCTCAAAACCTGAGTGGTAAAATCCTTGAAATTTTCAACTAATAACTTTCATAATTTGTAAGTTGAATATCACAAAAAATGTATACTTTAGCCAATTATTACTACTCTTGCTTTAAAAACAAAACCCTGGTAGAAACGTGTCCATACATGAATCTTGACCAGTTTAGCGGGAAACACGAAGTTCTATAATTCACATCGTGAGCGCTGGGCTATGAGATACAATTAGCGGATTCCGCTAACCTCGGGAGATTATCGGAGCTATTCGGATTTTTTGATATAGTGTTTTGCAATTTCCCCAACTGAAGATTATAATTTCTGTTAGCGCCTATCGCAGAAACGAAAAATATCTCTTATTACATTTCACTTTGGCAATCGTATGGCATGCAATTTCAGGATTTTGCGAATCATGTGTCGTAATTTAGAGTTCAGTAACACGATACAACCTTTTTATATTGGATAGATTATGAAATTGAGGAAATATTTGTTAATTGTCATACATAAAAATGAGAAATACCATGTAATAATTATCTCTAGTTATATCTAATACATATATGTATATATTCACCACCATGGTAGGCAGAGAAGTGTTCCGAAAAATAAAATGATGGAAAAAATTGTTCCATTGAACTTAACGAACCATACCACGTCAGCATTTATCTGATCTCAGCTAGGCATGTCAAGACGTCCTTCATGAAAGAATCATGAGCCATTTCTCATCTCAAAATTAGTGCGTACGCCCCTGAAAAGACTTATCTCGTTTTGAGCACTGAAGAACACCGTCAAGGCGTAACGCCTCAGGACCGGTTAGAAGTGTGCTCGAGTGAACGCCCTAACTACAAATAGTTGGTCATGCCCGTGTAGAAATCTAAAGCATGATAATGATAGGTATACCATTCTATATAGAAACCCATATACATACAGAAACTCAAGATATTGTCCTGAGAACATAGGACTAAGTCAGTTTAACAACCAAAAGCGTTTTACACTTTTTCTACATGCTAGAAAAAGAAGCTGAAAATGGATCTTGAAATGATCGCTAAATGGGTTTTCGGTGTTTTTTAAACAAAAAATGACATATTCCTTTCAGAAGGCATTACATTGCTGATAACTTAGAAGATTGCAATCGCCCTGGATCAAATTACTTACTTAGATTTTAGTCGGATGCTGATTAAGTAGATTTACATCTTTGTTATAGTCAGCTGAAGGCCGATTGATTGGAAACTTTTTTTGTATAGTTATAGTTATATTTATTATACACACCTATTTTAAGTGCTGCTATAAAAAGAAAACATGTCACTGAGAACCAGTAACTTTTCACCGATCAATCATTAACATTCTTGTCATGCTTCGCCATATACTTTTTCAAATAGGAAATCTGTGACTATTCACTGGTTCTCACAAGATTTTTAATGAATCAAAAGTCAAATAGCCAAAAGTACGTCACTAAAATGGCAATGTAGTCGAAAAAATGACAACGGCAATAGGAACGAACCTAACCGCAGAATTGAATAAAATTAACTTTTTGCTGCAAATAAGTATTCAGTTTACAAAATGATGTCAAAAATGTTTAACAATAATTATTACATATCTTCTTAAATGAACTGAATACATTTTTGAACAACACATTCAGTCTAAATTGGAATAAGTTTATAAGTGTATGTTATATCCGTAAAATTTTATGTTGGTTCAATGAGAAATGTATCGTTCTTTTTTTTTGTAAATTTAACATAAAATATATGTAGTATTATGGAATTCTCGCGAAGTTAGTAATGATCTGAGTTTTTAAAACACACTATAATAAGAGGCGGCCCTGCGGACTTAACCTCAAAAATCATTAGTGAAGAAAATGTCGTCCAACAAGGAAAGTTAGAGACACCGTATGCTTTTTGAATTCCAATTGGAAAATCATCATTGTGAAGTCTCTGCAATCAATTTTTACACGTTACGTATCACGGCACCTTCTCATAAGGCTAAGAAAATAATTTTGGTCGCCCCAGCTGCGTCTTTTTCAATGGGACGCCAATCTCGGACACCATGTTATTGACTAGTGCTTTCTTAGCTAAAGTCCGCAGGGCCGCCACCTATTAAATTGTGCTTTAAAGATTAAGGTTAGCCCTTTAAATTTACCTTAGAACATACTTATAACCTTTTAATGGTTTTTAAATTATGTACTGCTAGTAAAATGCGTTGGACTTAATCGGTTCACGATATTGTACAAAGATTTCGCCAACCCCGCTGTTTCGAGAATCAAGACACTCACTGTATTTAAAAAAATAAAAATACAATGTTGTAATAAATATTCTATCCTTATAAATATACTAATTATTCCCCCACTCCTTCCCATATCTCTCCCCCCCCCCTCAAGCTATCTTTTTCTAAATGCCCAACCTTATTCCTTCTATTCACCTCCAGATAGCACCTTTTTACTTCTGCCTTCACTCATAAATGCCCTATTTTCTCTTCCACCAGCCCCAAATGCTACATTCTTTCCTCTATTTCAAATACAGCCTTTTCCTTTCCACTCACCATTACCTTTCAACTTTCTTCTAACAACTTGCCTCCTAGATACAACCTCTTTCCCTCCACCTACCCCAAATACCAGAAATCGCCTTTTCCCTTCCAGTCACGTCTATATACCCCCTGCATGCATCGTCAGATCCTACTGTTTCCCTTCCACTGACCTTCAAAACCGCCTTTTCTCTTTCACCTCGCTCCAGATTCCACCTATTTCCTTTAAAAATATTATTAATTTTTTTACTTGGACAACATTCAGCAGGAAGAATTTTAAACAAATTTTAAGAGAATAAATCGTATATTTGGGGCTGGCGCGCGTTACGTGGAAAAGACGTTTACTGAAGTTTTAATGAAACCTTCTGAACTTCAGAACCTGTTTCTATACTAGGAATTTACCGAAAAGTTACCGACTCTCAGTCAATTTTCACTCTGTCAAATAGGTAGAAAAATATCACTCATTTCCCAACAAAGAAAAGGTAAATGAAATTACTGTTACTACTAAAGTCACTGGACTTCCAGTTGTAAAAAATTACTTCAATTTCAGTGACGTTTATTATTGAACCTTCGACAACTTTGTCTAATACTGTGAAAACAGATGATTGAAGGGTGTTGAAATAAAAGAAAACAATAATACAAATCCTGATGAAACAAGTTGATTATATTCACATTAAGAAAATTTTAAGAATGCAGGGTGTCTAGCGACCTTAAAAACCTTGAAAACCTGCAATTCTCTTTTAATTTTTTTCAAATCTTGAAAGCCTGAAATCTCCTCGAAGTTTTCACGTGAACCATGAATGAAAATTTTTTGCTTTCAAAATAGTCACTTTATTGAAATGTGAAGAGGAATTTACATAAATCTTTTAGGCCATTATAAAATGAACAGCTTGTTTAAAAGAAATCCTGATATTGAAAAGTCTGTATGTATCTCCATGTGCGGATTTCCCGTCTGCCCAAAGTCGGCCCGACTTTGTAAAACTCGATCCAACCTTGTTAGCCGAAGATCGTCCCAGCTGGTAAAATGATCACGCTTGGCCGAGGTTTTAGCCGACCATCGGCACGAAATGAGGACTCAAGATGAGGACAATTATGCTTTTCAGTCTAATTTTAACACCTACTATTGGTATACTTTAAGGATATAAGAAATAGTTATTCAAAAAATAAACAATATTTGATTGCGAGTATTTTGTTAATGAAAGAAGTTTTACTATTACAAACCCATTTTTAAAATATTATAAAGTGCTAAAAAAAGATAATAAACATTTTTGGAAATCCTTGTGTCATTTTTTATAGATTAGTGGCCATAATAAGCACACACATACACATTCATCCGGACAATTGCTTAAAACATTATTACAATATTAGACATTTTTTAATTGAGGACGTTGAATGAAACGAATGGAATTTTTTTTGAATTTGTACCATTACCATCCTCTATGAGGAAACAATATTCCATTCATTCACATATCCTACACACATTTTTTTAATATAAACTTGTTGACTGGCAACCCTTGCAAGAGTGGAGACGGAAGGTGGCTATGTGTAAGATTACAAATTATGAGCTGCGTGAAGAAATTAAGAAGCAAATATGAATTTTTAACAATTCTGATTATTACATAGCAAAAAACGTACTTAATTTTAGACGAAAAAGCGGCTTATTTTAAGGTGTCACAAAAAGAAGCATAGGCACTATCCTAACTGAAATTAAAGGTAATATTCTAACTAAAAACCAAGACTTTCTCACGCCTTACCGACACTCCTCAGCTGTTTTCATCTAATAGTTATTCATTTTACAAAATATACAAGTTGGGTTCAAACTTGTAAGAAAATACAGGAAAAGTAGGACAAATGGAAAAACGGTATATTGGGGGCAGGTGCGGTCCACAATCTTCAGAAAATTGCGTTCCGTAATGTATTGAAAGAGCGCTCACGCTGCGAAGTAAAAAGTTTTGTAATCATTTAATTATTTTGATGGGTTTAATAATACAAATATTGGCTGATAACTGGAACTGATTTTTCTGCAGCACTTTTTTAAATCTGTGAAACGAAAACTCCTCGAATGATGGAAACATAGTATCATGGCCGACACTGACCAACGCGACATGGAGTATTGGAGTAGGATGCGACTAGAATAAATGGCCACGAGCTGTATAGTAACGCCAGCGTTCTGTAACGTCATGCAAGGTAGTACGAACCTGAAATTCAGGAAATGTATATTCCTTTATTTTAAGTGACGAAAGTCTTACAGGTTGTTTCAGGTTGTCTCCAATTTACTTTCAGAACTGAATATGGAAATATAGGAGGATACTTTACTTTATTCCAGTAGAAAAATGCTGATTTCTCATTTGAGGAAAGTTAGTGCTTTCTTCAAGATAGTTTGCACACTTAAATTCAGGTACTTCCTTAATTCAAGTCAAATCTGAAATTAAGTCGAATATAACTTTAAGTATTTATTTTTAATGTGTAGAATTCTAAGAAATTTTATTAAAAATGCCCACATCGTTCAATTTTACTACGAGACGTGGATAAAGATGAACAAATTTATGAATAGTATTTCTTGCATTATACATTTATAAACTAAAAATAAACTATTTTCGGTTTTGATTTCACCAACAATTGATTATTAGTGACTCATCGCTGCCAAATTTAGTCATATTACGAAATGGTTTTCATTTCTAAGTAATTGTTAAATGATTTCACAAATAAAAATAATATTTAGTCAATACATTCTTTAAAAAAATACTGTTGATGCAATCCTTAAGGACGATAAGAGTGATTTTCAGTAAATAGCCTTAATAATTTTAATTACTGACCCAATTCTAACTGATTAAAATTTTAAAAGTACAAATGCGTCAAGTGAAAACACTGTTTTACGTTGAGACGTAAAAACGTTGCAAGAATAAAGCTTTCAGTTTACAAATAACGTATGCTATAATTGGTAATTAATATTGTTTGAACCATTATAAATTATTAACGAATGGCTGCAAAATAAGGAACTGGGTTTCAGTGTCTAGTGATGAACATTTACAAATTTAGTTCAAAAACTTTATAAACTTACAAATTCTTTAAATGCAGTGAAAATAAAATTAATGAAGGCTGATAATCCCCACGTAATCTTTTTCATCCAGTTTTTCTTTTTTTTTGTAAAGAAAATGTCGAGATTTTTTATTTAATTATCGTCCATTAAAAATAAATGAAAAAAAACGTTCAAACCGAATCTAAATTGTTTCCTGGATAACTAGTTTTTTCCATAGGCTCTCATTTTGTCACATTGTGGGGGAGTAGACCGATGAAAACGGCGAAGACATAAAAAGACGCGTCAAATTTGGATATTTGAATGTACACCGGCATTGCGTTTGGTCGGTGTGAGCACGAGCATTGTTGAAAATCGTAAAAGTCGTCGTTCGAACGTAAATACGTCTTTAACGTCATGTGCACATTATTGCCAACTATCCGAGCTTACGCCTCTCATTGTGGATCGGCCTAACATCCTCAAGGGGGAGTGAAGACAACTTTCAACACGGAGAAAACAAAACGACTGTGGTCACCGTTACTCACGGGGCTAATGCGCGCGACGGGAAAAACATGCTTCAAAATTCTCGAGAATATGTGAAAGTGACGTGTTCACGGTGATCACGCGAGTGCTTCACGACGATCATGGGCGTAAATCACACACTGACTTTCACGACAGCCACCACTGCGATCGCAGTGTTCAAAATTAGTTTCACGCGCAACAGGATTGTGATGTCGCAGCGATGAGAACCCTTTCGATGACACCCTGGCAACCGTTTGGGCTTTATGCATCCGCTGATACACTTATTATCATAATTTGAATAAAACATAATATTTCAATAATATTTAGGCAATGTAAATGTTCATTAATGACTTTTATTTTCATTTTTCACTGCTCAATGTTGGAAAATATTTTAAGGATGGCAGTCCACAAGGTGCTAAGGGACATTTTTATGAAAATAGGTTTATTGGCCCTTAAGTAATTTAAAAAGCAATTACACATCCCGGTAAAATCATTTCCTAGAAATCGCATTTTTTAATATAGTAATAAAAATTAGGTATGCCGCAGGGTGTCAAGGTATCATTTTTCTGAAATTTTATAAGTAATACTTCTCTTCTGAAGAATGACTTAACTATTAAAATGAAACAATTAAATTGTTTTAAGTAAAATACCAGTGCCATCCTAACCTGATACTTGAAAACTTAAAAAAATGTATTTTAATTTTTAAATACGACCTTCTTGCGATTCAATATCTTTAAAGTAAGTAAATGTGATTATTTATAAATTTTCAACAATATTTTGAATATATTTTGTTCGCGAATAAGAACCAAAATAGTTACCTAAAAAAAAACGTCGTATTTAAATAGAAAAAGAATTTTTTAATTTTTCAAGTGTTAGGTTAGAATGGCACTGGTATCTCAGAATTTTAGTGAACACAATTTAATTTTTTCATATTAATTATTAAGAAACGCTGAAGAAGAGAAGTATTACTAGTAAAATATTAGAAAATTACAAAAATTGAACGAACACTGCATTGGGGTTAAGTACAGCATGTCCCTTGACACCCTGCGACATACCTACTTTTTATTACTTTACTAAAAAATGCGATTTCTAGGAAATGCTCTTAATGGGATGTGCAATTTGATTTTAAATAACTTTTGGGCCAATAAGCCTATTTTCATAAAAATGTCCCTTAGCACCTTTTCGACTGCCACCGTTCTAATATTTTCCAACATTAAGCATTAAAAAATGAAAATAAAATTCAGTAATGACCATTTACATCGCTTAAATATTATTGATATATTATTTTGTATTCAAATTATGGTAATAAGTGGATCACTTATTATAAATCGATTACCAGGCGCAAAACGATGTCAATCGGTTTACATTGTTACGATGAGCTGATGCATAAATCCTAAACGGTTGCCAGATTGTGCTCAGAACGGTTCTCATCGCTGCGACATCACACTGCTGTCGCGCGTGAAAATAATTCTGAATATTGTGATCGCAGTGGTGGCTGCCGTGAAAGTCCGAACTATGATTCATGCGCACGATCGTCGTGAAGCACTCGCATGGTCACCGTGCACACGTCACTTTCACATATTCTCGAGAAGTTTGAAGCACTTTTTTCGAGTCGCGATCAAAATAAAATTTATCTTAAATTGATTTCTAACTCATTAAATAATTTTTCTAATTTTGAATGATTACAATTTTAGAGTTTTGAATTTTCATGTTAACGCTGAACTTTTAGGTTTTCCCTTTCATAAATTTTAACTTTGCAATTAAAATTCAAATGGCCGACTTTTGGAAAGCCTGTAGATCGAACCTGATGTTCCCATTTTAAGCTCATATGGACATGTAATGGCGATTATACAGGGTGGACACGCTGGGGCTTACATACATGGTAACCTTGATTGCTACCCTAATTGCACAACAGCAGGGAAGAACTCATTATACAGGGGCATTTTCATATTTCGCGCCTTTAAAGTTGCATTCGGATCGGCCATTCGGTCAAGTCCGTGCATCTTCGGATCAAGTTTATCATAATTTCCATGGTTGCGTTCGAAACTTCAAATGGATACAAGTGTCAAAAAAATATAAGTTATGTTATGTAGTAATTACAAATAATAAAAGTGTTTCATTAATAATGAAGTGAGACTGGTGGACTGAGAAGTAAACATCAATTTTCTTCTGTGCCAATAACATTATGGAGTGGCTGCTGAGCGACAAATACTATAAATTGGTAATAATATAGTGCGCTTTTAGTGGGCGAAGAGTGAATTGTGTTTAACACTTATTTGCGGCATAAAAAAGGTATGTTATGAATAGACAGGATATGTTTTGAATAAAGTAAATAAAATATTACATGCGAAAATTTTAAATTGACATTACCTAATATAAACGTGCCTGAATTTTAATTTATCAATTATTCAGAGATTTTTTTGTATTTTAGAAAATGTTTTCCCTGGACTCTATCAATGAAATTTAAACGAAACTTATGAAATTGATAGAAATTCAACTTCTAGTGTTATGTTGGCACTTTAGAGAATATTTTTAGAGTTTCTAACGGATATAAGTTTTATTTGATTGTTCGGTTGCATATATAATTATAGAAGTGCGTAAATAT
>NC_046660.1:115336570-115345002 GCF_010883055.1 Belonocnema kinseyi | reverse complement strand
AATTTAATTATTTGAATTGAATAATAAGAACAAATTCAATACCTACTTATTTATTCCCCATTTTTAATTTAGCTTAGTTTATTAACGGCTGACGTCTTGATACATTGTTTTAGAACAGGCAACTCTAATTACAAAAAACTGCAGTTAGAAAATAGAAATAAGATTATTTCTGCAATATCAATAAGTTCTATGTACAAAATTTATCAAATGTGTTGAATTGAATGATTAACAATCATGATCAAAATTTCAAACTTTCGCGCTTTAATTGGTGTCTAAGGTTATGTTATTTCTGCTTCTGTTTTCTGACTCAGTTTATTTGATATTAAAACAGTTTTTAAATTAAAAAGAAGTAAAGTGCAGTTCTTTTAATTAAAAAACTTCTGCTAGATGTACATTAGGGATTTTCCATCAAGAACTGTTATAAATATATCTAAAAATTCTAAACTTTCAAAAGTTTCACTGACTTTGAAACTTTTCATTGCAACTTTCAGTTGAAAGTTTCAAAAAGTGTAAATTTCGCAAATGGCACATTGCTAATCCATTTGAAGTTTCGAACGCAACCATGGAAACTATGTTAAACTTGATCCGAAGATGTACGGACTTGACCGAATGGCCGATCCGAATACAACTTTAAAGGTGCGAAATATGCAAATTTCCCTTACAATGGGTTCTTTCCTGCCTTTGTGTAATTCCGGTATCAATCAAGTTCGCCATGTATGCAAGCCCCAGCGTGTTCACCCTGTATGTATATCTATGAAATTAAACATTATGCAAGCGCGGATCCACGGTGGGGCGATAGAAGCGATCGCACCCACCAAAGGCTCTTGAATTGCATATCGTATACGAAAGCGGTTTCGGGGGAATCACTGTCAAGAAGGAAATGATGGTAAACTTTAGTCTATTTCAAAGGGACAGGCTGTTTTGGAGTATCTTGTGAATCAGAGAGAAGTGCAGAAGGGCGATCATCCACCCCAAAGCCGATCTGCTGGTGGTCGGAGGACATAGTTGAGGACAAACTACTTTCATCTAAGACAAAAGGCGCAACGAGCGAGGAAGAAAAACTTTTCATAACTGGCAGTTAGGAAACTAGAATTCTTGCACGCCAAGAAACTGCGTTAAGATGCCATTAAGTAGAACAAACCTACTCTTACAGAACTTGGCACAAAGTATTTCAAATATAAACGGCAAATTATATGTATTTCACTTCAATGTAATTCAATTACATTTAACAAAAATTACATTATTTCCAATGCAATTGAATTAAATTAAAAATTAATTGTATGAAACTTGTATTTTCTGCCAAATACACAAGGTCTAATTACTATTTTTTCAATTACACAGTGGAATTAATTTCAATTACTTTAGAATTAGTTTGAGCAGTTTAGTTCTGCGGTACTTAGGCACACACAGTAGACTTATAAGGTACATAAGGGTGCAAAGTACTTGTCCTTGATACTCTAATGCGCAATCTGCATGGGCTGAAGAATTCTACTGCGCAGCCATATTATCAAGCACATATACTGCGAACCCTTCATGATACTAAAACATAAAAACGCATTGAAAGTTTTACAGAAATGTAAAAGATCAGTCCTTGTCGACGAAACTATTTTTTACTTCCCTCAAATAACAAGGCCTTAATTTAGACATAAAGGGTTTCATTTTTGATAGCCTGGACCATGTCACTTCACCCTTAGTATAATGTAACCGCAGAGAAGTGCAGAGCGTGGCATACATATTATGCTCACCTAGGGCACATGCTATCCGGGTATCATATTCATGCAGAACCACGTAAGTTGTACCAGCCGGAAACCACATTTAGGGAATCACTTAGTGTCAAATTTATTGGAAATGCAATTTCTCAACACTATTCCCAATTATACGCTCGAGGCCTGACATAATTTTTCTTGAATTCCCGAAGCGATCTATATTCGTCATCAGAATTTTAGCTCCTGCCGAAAGCAATATCGTAGTCTAGGAGAATGATAAGGGTTGATAAGTATAAGAAAGTTATACGAAAGCTGCGACGAATGATAATTATTGTACTTGTGATCAGTTCCCTTGAAGATACGAAGCTAGGACCGGCTCGTAACCTCCAATCCATGCCCGAATGCCAAAAACATACCGATGCACTTGTCATATGGATCACAGTAATACAAGATCATGAAATTTAAATGTAGATGAATTTCATTTTTGCATTAAATTAAGTAAGTCACTGAATTGCAACCAGAAATAGAACTCAAGTGCAGTGTCTCCTATCTGATATACGAGTAATATGATGATTAACTGACAGGTATGTTGAGTTTAGGATGATTTTCATTCGCGCGCTCTGAAATCCAATTTGTGCTGGAAGAAAGACGTACGCGAAATGTGACGCGGCAATGCACAAACACTTAAACGGCTTTCGGCGATTTTAGAAGAGTTGCCAAGAGAGCAGCTGATAGTAGCCAATATGGCGTCGATAGCGCTGGATAGTATCGATCAACACTGTACTGAGCTTATGGTAGTCGTTTCGTCAACGTTTCCTATTTTGATATATGTACTCAGATCTATAACGGATTGTGATTATGAAAAGAATAATCGTTCATATGTGATAAAAAAAGATTTAAAAAAAGTTTGAAGATTTACGTTCTGTACCTGGAAGCTTGAATTGGATATAAGTGCCTTGTTTAATGTATATAATCTAGAAATAGTTTCAGATGATATAAGGGATAAAATTCCCCAGATGGATAATTTTTTTCAATGCTCACATTTTTAAAAAAATATTTATTTCCTAAAATAATTCAATTTTTAATTTTATATTAATTTCATGATCCTAATAACTGAACGATAGCGCATAAATTTGATAAATTTGAGCAATCAGCTGACTTGAATTAACCTATAAGTTTCATTTTACACGCACGCGTTGACGGAAAGTCAACAATCTTTCTGTCTTGAATTAACCTATAAAGTACATTTTACTTACATAAAGCAGCTGATTTTCAATCAAGCGCGTTACTTAAAGTCATGTTATAATTATCATTTGACTTTCAACTCGCGATTGATCGTTTTGGTTACATCTGAAAGTCAACCGCCTTTTTCTACTGAAATTCAGATTCTTGCATTACTGTGATGCAGAGATCTGTCATTTCTGGATCGTTCTGTGTACTTAAGACACGAGTGTTTCGTTGGTTCGTTATTGTAATTTCGTCGCATCTTTATAGCTACCCATCTCACAGTCATGGGGCGTCTCCGTAGGTATAATTGACCGAGGATTTACTGTGAGCCAGTGCAATTTTCCTGTATCGCAGCCTCTCCCAGAGGGGTCACTATGGTGGCTCCTTAGCCAATTAATTACAATAAAGTAACATAAGATCTGAACTAAAGAATTTTTCATAATCTCATTTTTTAATTTTTACATTCTCATCCTGATGAGAAGGTATTTGGCTTTATGTAAAATTCGACTTACAAGGAAACATTCCCAGGTCGAAAATTCCGATTGCGTTCATTTTCGGGTATATTGTAGTTGAATCGATTCTAAGACATGGTCAATTTTCCTTATCGGCCCAAAAACGGTTATGAGGGTAGTTTCACCCCCTCAAAGTTGGGGTTTTTAGTAGAAGTTTTGCTTGTTTCGCATGTTTAAACGCGATTGACATATACAAAACAACTTGTATAGGATTTTTTTGCAACGTAGATAGACGGAAACACACCGTTGATGACCACTCACTCCTCACGCGGGGGTGAACAACCCCCGTTTACCATCTGGAAAGTGTCTGTAAATTAGCAAAAAATTCAAATAACAAGTAAAACTTACCGAAAAAATTGTAAGTACACATTAGATTGAAACTAAATCGATATATTTTTGCATTTCGACGTACGAAAATTTTTTAAGGGGTAGCTACCCTTACACATGCATATACTTTTAATTTTAAATATGTTCGTCTATTTACAGTTATAACACATGAAAAATGATATTTCAGTACATATTTTACTTAACAACTATGAAACTCGTCCAGATTTGTCTTTTCAACCCTTGTTGATATTTTTACTTGCTAGTTTTTGTTTTTTACTTTTATTTGTGTAAAGGGACAAATCAGCGCGAAAAGTTAAGTAAGCTCTGATTGGCTGTCGCAACAGCGCCACTCGCGACCACTGTAGACAGCTATTCCTCACGTTACCGATGCCGCATCGCATCGCTGAGTCTTGCGGCGCCGCAACGAGCTATTTGCGGCGATTGTAGACCAGACTTAACCGAAAGCGAAAAGTTGGTTCAACTCAACTTTTCGCGCCGCAACCGTCTGGTGTGATCTCGCGTCGAATGTCAGAGGACCAATCAGAGCATTTCATCACATAACCTCGTACAACTACACGTTTGTGGCATTGTCGACACTGAGTTTGAGTGATTTTTTTTGCATTTGTCTGCATTTTTTTGTTGCTTTTTTTGTTCTCTGCGAGAAACATTTAAAATCATTTAAAATTTTTAAAAACTGCAAAAGAGCAAATTGCGGGCCGGAGGGATCCTTTGTAGAGGCGAAAAATATTAGACTGTCAAAGCACGATGAGAAAACCGATCATTTGATAGTAAGCTCTGATTGGCTGCCGCAACAGCGCCACTCGCGACCACTGTAGACGGCTATTCCTTGAGTTACGATGTCGCATTGCATCGCCAAGTCTTGCGGCGCCGCAACGAGGTATTTGCGGCGATTGTAGACCAGGCTTAAGGGCAAGCTCTTCGGTGACCACGTGACCAAATTAGTCCCCAGTTATGAACTTTTTTTTGGTGTTCACTGTGTCCACACGGATTGATATATCGTGTTCAAACTTTGACGGATAAAACAAAAAGCACTAAAGAACGTTTGTATACATTAATATATTGGTAATTTTAAAGAAAGTTTATTCATAAATTGATGGAATAGGATATTACCATTCGAGTTATAGCACTTTGCAGATTAGTAATCAAATTTTCACATTCGTTGCAAATCAACAAATAAGTATCTGCACACACGTAACCAATCATTCTTTTTTGAGCATTTTTATCAATTTCTAGCGGAGAAAAAAAGAAACGCAGTCACTGCGTTCATGAAATTTTTGTGTAAAATGATTTTAATTTTTTTGGTCCTAAAAATAAAAGATAAATTTCAAATTGGAAACAGAGCAACACCAGCCATGTGCTAAAATTTACTCGTCGGAGTTTTCCAACCAACTTCCATAATTCTTGACGCTGAATCGATCAGCTGACAAGTATTGTTGACGACAGTGAACCAACCAGCGGGGCTCAGCATCGGACTCGCATTGTCTTTCGCCCCCGGGCAAAAAATTTATTTTTATTCTTAGAATTGTTTCACACCAGCACAAAATTCCACAAGAATATATAGCCATTAGATCATTTTAATTATTTTCTGAAGATGCACATTTCTCAATATGGGACTTGGACGGATTTTAGAGTAGCGCATTCTAAGATGTTCCTCGATTTTGTTATATCGAGGCATCTACTTTATCGATGTTAAAAGTTTATTTCCTATTCCTGTAGTATTTTACTAGAAAACTTTCTTCGTAATTATAAACATTTTGATGTATACAAACGTTCCTTAGTACTTTCCGTATAACTTTCTAAATCCTGAACACGATATCTCAATCCGTGTGGACGTAGTGAAGACCAAAAAAAAAATGAAAATCATTTCATTCTCTACACAAAAATTACATGAACGAACTTAGTCACGTAATCTCGACTTTATCGACGTTCAAAGTTTTTTTCTCCCCTAGAAATCGCTAAAAATGCTCCAGAAATAAAGATAGATTACGTGTGCGCAGATGCTAAATTTTGTATTTGCAACAAATGTGCAAATTTTATTGCTTATATTAATTTTTCTTAAGGTTTAGACGATTTAATCCAAAATTTGTGTCAGTGCTGAATATACGCGAATCAAAAAATCTGAAATGCATCAAACCAAACATTATCTGCAAAGTGCTATAAGTCGAATGGTAATATCCTATTTCATCAATTTATAAATAAACTTTCTGTAAAATGATAAACATATTGATGTATACAAACGTTCTTTAGTGCCTTTTATTTAATCTGTCAAATTTTAAACACGATATCTCATTCCGTGTGGACACAGTGAACACCAAAAAAATGCTCATAACCGGAGACTAGTTTGGTCAAGTGGTCACCGAAGAGCATGCCCTTGAATGGATTTTGGCGATTTTAGAAGAGGAGCCAAGAGAGCAGCTGCGAGTAGCCAATATGTCGTCGATAGCGCTGGATAGTATCGATCAACACTGAGCTCATGGTAGTCGTTTCGTCAACATTTCCTATTTTGATATATGTACTCAGATCTATAACGGATTTTGATCATGAATAGAATAATCCTACATATGTGACAAAAAAAGATATAAAAAAGTATTGAAGATTCACGTTTTGTACCTGGTAACTTGAAATGGGTATAAATGCCTTGTTTAGTGTCATTAAGTTCTTTTTGCCTTCTACTAATCTCATCGACTTGAAGAATAAGGTAACTGGATTTATTAGGCATAAATGAATAATTTATTCAATGCTCACATTAAAAAAATATATTTATTTCCTGAAATTTTTCTATTTTTAATTTTATGTTAATTTCATGTACCTAATAACTGAAGGATGGCGCATAAACTTTATGAATTTCAACAATCAGCTGACTTAAATTAACCTAAAATTTTCATTTCACGCGCACCCGTTGACGTAAAGTGAACAATCTTTCTGTCTTAAATTAACCCATAAAGTACATTTTACGTACATAAAGCAGTTGACTTCCAACCAAGCGAGTTACTTAAAGTCATGTTATCATCATCATTTGACTTTCAACTGGCGAGTGATCCTTTGGTTACATCTGAAAGTCAACCGCATTTTTCTACTGAAATTCAGATTCTTGTATACTGCTGGCCTGGATTGATTATCGGAAAGCTTTCGATTCTACATCCCATAGACTTATCATCTGTCTTTTGGAAATTTTAAAGGTTCATCCGCAAATAGTTGGGTGCCTAGAGAGATTGATGCCGCTTTGGAAAACCAGATATACTATCTCATCTGGAAAAAATCGTGTGACAACTAACAAGGTCATCTTTCAGAGAGGTGTCTTTTAGGGCGACACTATGAGCCCACTCCTCTTTTGCCTTACATTATTGCCACTATCTCTAGCACTTCGCCATTCCGACGGGTACTGGTGCGCCAAACCTGCAAATCGAAAGTACAAGGTCACTCATGTATTTTACATGGACGATCTTAAGATCTATGCTAAAAACAAAGAGCAACTACATCTAGCTCTAGGGATTGTCGAACGATATACTAAGGAAATGGGAATGGGGTTTGTGTTAGACAAATGCGCCAAGATTTATTTGAAGCGAGGAAAAATTAATGGCATCCCTGAAGATCTTGAGCTCGTTGATAGAAGCGCATTCAGGATGTGACACCTATAAAGGATACTCTCCGAAGTAGGTACAAACGTCTCATCCGGCAGATTTGGTCTTCCGAACTGTCGGCGAGGAACAAAGTATCTGCAACAAACATGCTTGCCGTCCCGGTAGTACTCTATTCAATTGGAGTAGTTCCATGGACGAAGAACGAGCTCAGATCCCTTGATATCAGGACAGGAAAGGTTATGCACATGGACAAAAGCATGCATCTTAAGTCTCCCTTTCCGCAAATGTACATCTCACGCCGTCAAGGTGGTCGCGGAATATTGAATCTTGAATGTCTTCACAACAGGATTATTCTGGGTACAGCACATAGAGTTGCAAATGTAAGAGACCCTCTTCTTAAAATGGTGAGGAATCACGAAGAAGTGGGCAATGGAGCGTTTCTGTACAAAGCAGCGGAGGAGGCTGCTGAAACACTCGGACTTGACTTCAGTATTAGGGGTGAGCAAAATGCATCAAATCTTATTTATCTCGAGTGCTCACTCCTGAAAGCTCGGATTAAGAAAGCACAAGAAAAAAACTTTCGTGAACAGCTCCTCGATAAGAGGATGCACGGTATCTTCCACAGAAATGAGAAGGATCAGTCAATGTCTTGTGAGCTAACGTTTGCTTTCCTTAAGTCGCCCGGATTGAAGTCTAGTACGGAGGGTTTCATTTTTGCATGCCAAGACTGTGTCATTTCAACCTTAACATACCGTCGCCACATTTTGAGCCAAGACATTCCTGATGATAGCTACAGGGCATGCCATGCATACTCCGAGTATTTAGCTCATATAGAGCGGCACTAAGAGTGCTTTATTACCATCTCTGTCACTCTTGCGGCATTAACCTTAATATCGCTCCTCTAAATGCTTCTAGGGAAATCTAGTCAATTGTCGAGAATGGGAAGTGCCACATAGACTGGACCTTTATATTCTCGACAATTGTTTCTGTTGCTCACTCGAGGCCTGACATGGTTCTTCTTGACTTCGAGAAGCGAACCATGTTCGTTATCGAATTTT
>NC_046660.1:115330846-115336470 GCF_010883055.1 Belonocnema kinseyi | reverse complement strand
ATTGACGGACTGGGTTGCAGTCAAGTACACGATGGGGGGACCTACAACTTAAGGTGGGTTCCGAACCACCAAAACCTCGGTAAAGGTACATTGAAAAATTTCCAGAGGTACCGGCTCAGGGATCGAACCCCGGACCTCGGAGGTGAAGTCCAAGTGTCTAACCAACTGAGCCACCGATTATTATTATTATTATTATTAGTAGTAGTAGTATATATTATTGGTGTTAGGTTTAATTGATAATTGCCTTTTCGATTAATTTCAAATAAGGTATAGTGTATATTAGGGTGGTCCAAAAAATCCCTTTCGGGCTACAGAGCAAGCCCCCCCCCCCCCCCTCGAAAGTTTCCATTTCTGGAGAAGCAAAATCTGTACTCTTTTTTCGAAATTCGAAGATAAACACGTGCCATCGGGCACTTTAATATTCCATTTAATTAACATGGGGAAATTTTAAATTTTCGAAAAATTGAATTCATGTTCCATGGTTTCATCCAAACGTGTTAAATTTTTCAAAGATTTGAGAGGAGTGTCTGCGATATAAAACAATATTAATAATTTTCATTTTCAACCTACCCCTTCCTTACCCGCAGCGCCCTTTAATATGACCCAAAAATGAAATAAATTAATTTTATCTATATTATTGTTACTTTTTAGCAATCTCCGCCGTCTTTTTCATACAAATAATTATTAATCGACAATTTGAATATTTACCATGACTTTTTAAACTATTGGCAATTGTTTATAAAAATTCAAACTATTTAAACAATTATTTATTTATAAAAATGTAAAAAATAATCGTATTTTCTGATTAAAAAATAATTGTTGGTTATTGCTTGCACGTATTTGAACGCATGTTTGTACGTATTTCTTTAAACAATCTTTATTTGCTCAAGCAGTTTTTTTCTAATATCTAAAAAAGTGCAACAAAGTAGTGCCAATACAATTATGTTTCTGACTGTATAGAATATAGAAAAAATACATTTACCAGTTTTTAATAGTTTAAACAAATATAATTTGTTTAAATAATTACTTTTCCAAAAATACTTATAAAATCGTAATTAATTGTATGTCTTCTATTTCATTTCATTTTATTAGTTATCGAAAAATAACTGCTCACGAAAATAAAGATTATTTAAACAAATAGAAATTTGTTAAGCATTAGAAGAAATGTATCAAAATCATGTAATTATTCAACAAAAAGTAGCATAGAATATCAATTTGTAGAAAGTATACATATCTGGCTAAATTTTTAGTAATTTTGAAAATGAATAGTAATTAATTGCTTAAATAATTACATCGTGTTTTTAGAAAAATGTACCACTCTCAACAATGACAAAAAATAACATTTAAATCAGAAAATACGATTATTTTTTAGATTTTTGAGGAATAAATCATTGTTTTTATATTTGACAATTGTTAAAACAATAGAAAGCCGTTTAAAAAGTCATGATGAATATTCAAATTGTCATATTTAGGATGCTACAGGAATGGCGGTGGCAGTTTTTTTTCGAAATAAACCCGGATTTTATTTCTCCGGAAATGGACACTGGGGGAGGGAGGATCTTGCCCTCTAGAATGAAAAAAAATGCAAAGCATTTTGGGACCACCCTAGTGTACATAGTCCAAATACAAGCCACGCCCACTCCCTTTTCCAGATATCCTTCCCCTCTCCAAGTCCCTATGTTTGGACTCGATCATGTAAAAAACATAGATAAATTGCATTGTTTCTATAATGTTTTAATTTCGAATATAATACTACGCCCTGGGCGTGCTTAAACTTGGCAAAAAACGTGATAAATTGTTCAGGGACTTTACCGCTCCCCCTCCCACGTGGTTCTTTTTTTGCATTTAACATTGAGAATGATACCTGAAAAGCCCCCCCCCCCCTCTCAATAAAAAATTATTCAATGGAAAAAAGAAATTTTCAAAAAAGGCATTGAATTTTCAACTACGAAGTATTTTTCAATCAATAAAACCAAATCTCAGTGAAAATGTGCAAAAGAAGAATCAAACAAAAGATTTATAAATTTTTTAAGTTATATGATTTCTAAGAATTTTAAGTTAAAAACATGTTTTCATACGGCACAGTGTGTTCCGAATACTTTAGTAATAATCTCTTGAACATTTATTTTAAAAAATTGTTACAATTTTTCCCAGAAATCTCATGCAAATTTTTTTATTATCTCGAAGCTCGAATTTTTCTTACAATTTTTTGAAAATCCTGCAAAATAAAAAACTGCTCCAAACAAATAATTTTAATATGTTTTAAATTAATTTAAAAAAGGTCATTTTTAGTTCTCCTATTAAAATTTAATTTGAAAATATTATTCTTCTAAAACCTTTGAAAATGCTAAGAAAGCTTTTAAATTTTGTGTTTAAATCTTCAAAATTCTACATTTTGTTTCAAATTGGTTTTTAATTTTTCAATTTTTAAATTATTTGGTCAAATTTCAAAACTTCTAAATATATATCTTAAATTTACTCGATTTTTTTCCAAATTTATAATTAAATAAATATATTTTTACTTCTTCGTGAAAACTGATTCTTTTGCCGAAAATTGAACTTTTCCATGTTAAGTTAAAAATTCATTTCTTTAGTTGAAAATTTAAATATCTGGTTGGAACTCCCTTATTCTTAAATATCTTTGTGAAAAATAATAGATTTTGATCAAAATTAATCTTCTTAGGTAGATAATTAATCTTTCCGGTTGAAGATGCAACTGTTTGGTAAATTATTATTATTTTTTTTTGATATTTTTTGATGTTTAAAGAATTATTATTTTAGTAAAAAATGCACTGATTTGGTCAAACCTTTTACAATTCTGTTGAAAATTCAATTTTATGCATTTTAAAATAAATGTTTAAACATCTTGTATAACGTCTATAGCAGGTGGTATCAAACGTATTATTTTTTAAAGGAAAAAAAAATCATTTTTTCAAACTTTACCGAATTCAGTTTTAACACCACTTTTTGACAATAATTAAAGCAGATTCAATTTTTTATCACTGTTCAAAATTGGTAAAGTTAGATTTAAAAAACAATTCTTTTAACTCTGATTTAATGAAAATCTTTTATATTCTGCTTTTTATGTGCCAAAATAGTATTTTTAGTTAAATTTCATGAAAAAACTGCTTGAACAATAAAAAGAAATGTAGAGTGTTTGTTAATGAGTTTCCAAATTGAGTTAGAAATAAGATTATTCATAATTTTGGACTGAGAGTGCAGAATTATTTAAGGATAATTTGAAGAAGTGCGATTTTCTGAAAAATAAACCACATTTATCATGTTAGCTAATAAGTTTTCAAATATAACCAAATTTGAGCTTGTAGAAATTTCCAAGTTAGGTGAAATATTGTACTAATATATTTAAGCATCTGCAGTGGACTTGAGTAAAATATAATGCAAATTTTTCAATAAAATTTCATATAAACTTGAACATTAATTCTTTAATTTTTAAGTACAATAAAATATCGTTGGAATCGCTATAACTCGGAGAACCCGAATATTATATTTATAAATTAATATGGTAGACCAGGATCGACGGCAGCAGATCGGTTGAGTGAGAGGATGACGTGGAGGGCGGGGCGGGGTAGCGTGTATAGGTACCCAGGGCGGAATTGTAACCTGCCGTACTTTTTCAAATCATCTTCGATCTTACTGGCACTTTTTAGGTTCTTCATAAATCCAAACCTATGCATTTATATCTATTGCTTCTCACGGTAAGCTAAATAAATGGTTCTTTTCCAATTCCTCATTAGGATGGGTCGAAAAATAAATAATTTTGGAATTTTGTGCATCTTGATTAAACTTTTCTTGAGTTTCATTTTTTTTACATAACTGAAGGTCAGAAAAGTCTTCAAGATTTGTTGCAGGTTTCAATCATTTTTATTTAGAAATAATTCTAATTTAATTCGCCCCTGTTTTCGGAAAAAAATAATACTAGGTTTTTAAATAGGAGATTAATTTTTTGGGGTACTTCAAAACTTTCCAGTGACAAAAATCCACTAGGAAAAAAATCGCCAAGACCCAGAAGTCTTAATTGGAAATACAGCAAATTAAAAAAATTTTGTTTGGGTATTTAATGAAATAATTGTTATAACTTGTGGATAAAGCATTTTTCGGAGCAGACTTGCACAAGAAATTTTAAATCATAAGTGATAAAATTTATGTTATTGAATACCAAATTACAAATTTTGAAAAATTGCTGTAAATCTTATTTTGACTCCTAGGTCTTGTGGATTTTTTATAGTGTATTTCTATGTTTAAAAAGTCCATCGTTGCTCAGACAAATCTTCAAACCACAAGTTCTAAAGATAATTTCACTAAACGCCAAAATTCAAAATTTAAACATTTGCTGTATTTATAATTTTGACTCCCGAGCCTTGTCCATTTTTTTCTAGTACATTGTTGTCACTGAAAAGTTCTCAATTACCCAAAAAATTCTTTTTCTATTTTCAAACGCGTTTAAAAATTGTCTGAAAACGGTGAAGAATTAATTAGGAATTATTTCTAAAAAAAAATGACAGAAGGCCCCAAAAAATTAAGAAGATTTTTTTGACCTCCAGGTATGTTAAACAAAATCAAAATTCAGGAAATTTAAAAAACTCTGCAAGCAAGAAATTTTTGAAACCTTTTTTCAAGCTCCGATAACCAAGCTGCATATCCATTAATTCTAAATTAATTATATTTTTTTAAGATCTCAATACGTATTTTTCGCCAAAAGAAACAAATTTAGGGTAGAACCCTTGCAAAATGAAAGCTTATTTGAGCACCCTATTGCTTATTGTTGCCCAAATGTTTGTTAAATAAAAAATGAAAAAAATGTTTTTTTGTGGAGACTAATACACCTTGAATGTTTAGGACGGATCGTCCACATATTACGTGACATTCTAAGGTTCTGCTCTAACGTTACAAAGTGTCACATAGGAGTGGATTCGCAAAGGTTTTGTAACTCGTGACACTGTCCAGATAAAAGAATTAAATTTAAATGCTTATCGATACATTAAACACTAGTCCTATAGACGTAACAAATTGAGTAGTTGAATTTTAAACCAAAGAGCCCAACCATTTTCAAGCCGAAATAACTAATTTTCAAGCAAAAAGATTATTTTTAGCGAAGAGAAATTAATTTTTAATCGCGAAAATTACTTTTCTACCATAGAAGATAAATTTTGAAAAAAAGGAAGAATTTCAACAAAATGCATGAATTTTGAACTAAAAAGGATCAGTTTTTAACAACAACAAAATCGAATACTCAACTTTTCAGATAAACAGAAACTAATATTCCACAACAAATAACCGAGATTCTGAAGAAATAGTTACATCTGAGATAAATAGCTTAATTTGCAACAGAAAATAAAAATTCTTAAGAAAAATTTTAATTTACTACCAAATAGTTGAATTTTTGGTTTAAACAGAGATTTTTTAAACCAATAATGGAATCTTTAAACTTTCAGCTCAAAAACTAATTTTCACCACAAAGAAAAATTATCAACCACTTTCATCCCATGGAAAATGACGAATTATTGACAAAATAATTAAATCTTTAACAAGGATGATGCATTTTGAACAAACAAGATCAATGTTAAAATCAATTGGACGAATTTTTAACAAAATACATGGATTTA
>NC_046660.1:115327925-115330746 GCF_010883055.1 Belonocnema kinseyi | reverse complement strand
TTTTAAATACAAGTTACTTTGGCGCACTTTTAATTTGGGTCTTCATTTTAATATCAGCCTTTATTAATTACTCATTGAAAATTGACTTTATCTCTTAATGTATTCGTTAGTTCATCTTTGTCCTGCCAAATCAAAAAATCTTGGTTCGGTTATTTATTTATTTTTTTTAATACAGTAAAATTTTTCTTTTGAAGCCTCTGAATTTGAAGGTTTCAAGTTTAATGTTTTAAAGGGCACTTTTCAAAACACGGTTATTTATCAATTTGAACCTTCAATAATAAAAATAACTAATTTTGGTTCACTCTAAAATTATGTTCTTTTATTTTAGAAAATAACGAAAGATTGAAATATCTTGGGTGGCTTTATTAATATCACTACAGGTAAATTAAAAAAAAAAATCTACAACTTTTTTCATTAGTAGGTTTTTTAAAATTCTATGCCAGTTTATTAAATCTGTTTAAATGATTTAATTTAGGTTATGCATTACCTTAAAAAAGGCATGAAACAAGGTCGAAACGTACGTTGCTTTTTTTAAAGAAATTGAAAAATAAAGCATGATTCATGGGCAACTGAATCCACTATTATTTTTATTGGACCGTATGATCAATAACACATTCTCAGACGATTTGACTTTATCAAAAGTGGAATTATTAACTTTTAAAAAAATTAAAACTAATAAAAACTAATTTTTAACTAAAAGTTAAATAAAATTTTCCAGATAAAAAAATTATTTTTCCACAAAACAAAAGAATTTTTAACAACATAGCTACAGTTTCGAACAAATAGTTTATTTTTAAGTCAACAATATAATTATCAGCTAAAACACTTTTTTCAGCTAAAAATCGGATTATCAACCACTTGCAATAAATAAAAAATGACGAATTTATTACCAACTAGGTGAATTCTTAACCAAAATCATGCATTTTTTATAATCAAGATTAATTTTATGACCAAAAATACTGATTTTCAACAAAAAACTTAATTTCTAATTATATAGTTGTATCATAAACTTATAAGGGAGAAAATTTCAACTGAATGTGGAATAATAAACTTTTCAGATAAAAAAAATTAATTTTCATCGGAAAATGTGAATGTTTAAGAAAGAAGTTTATGACGACATAGTTACATTTTTAACCTATAAGCGACATATTTTCAACCAAAAGTGAAATTAAACTTTTCAGATAAAAAATTTGTTTTCCCTAAAACAAAAGAGATAAAAAAAAGTTAGTTCGAAGTAAGTAGTGAAATTTGTAACAAAACATATTTATGCTAAAAAAAATGTTAATTTACGAGTTAATTTTTTAAACAAAATTGATGAATTTTTAACCAAAAACGGAATCACTAAATTTTATTTAAAAAACTTTTTTTCGACAAGAAATCGAATTATCAACCAGTTGTATATAATGAATAATGACGATTTTTTGACAAATAAGTTTAAACCTTTTACCAAAATCATGAATTTCTCAAACACAAGATCCATTTTATGACCAAAAAGACCATTCTATAACCTAAAACATAATTTATGATTGAATAGCTGAATCATAAAATATATGGGAGATATTTTCAACAGAAAGTGGAATAACAAACTTTCGCGATAAAAAAATTTTTTTTAAAAGTAAAAATGTTCTAACAAAATAGGTAAATTTTCAAATGAATAGTTCAACCCTGAGCAAAAAAATGTGAATTTTCAAGAAAATAATACACAAACAATAAAAAAATTCAACCAGATAGTTATATTTTTAACAATAGTTTAATTTTTAACCAAAAAGTTAATTTAGGTCCATATATTTAAATTGAAACGTGAAATGAATTAAAATGTGCAGTCATAAAAACAAGTTTTCAACAACAAAAAAAGTTAATTTGAGAAAAAAAGTTAATTCATATACTTATAGGGTTTAAATTTTAAACCGAAAGTGAATTAATTCACTTTCGATATAAGAAAATTAATTTTCATATATGAATTTGAATTTTTAACAAAAAAGTACGTTTAGGACTAAATTGTTAAATTTTCCATAAACAATAAACGAAGTTTCAACAAAATTGTTACATTTTCAAATAAATAGTTTAATTTCAAAGAAAAAATATGAATTTTTAACAAACTATAAATTCTTATCCTACTGGTTCACTTTTCTACAAAATTTGCGAGTTTTCATGTCAAAATGTCAAATTTTCTACAAAAAATTTTATTTTTCACCAAATAGGTTTCAAATTTCGGTATCAGCCAGTCTGAATTTTGTAATTCTCAAACGGAATTCGAATTCTGCGGCCCGAAACACGTATAGATACTCATTTTTATAGAAATCAAACTATTATCAATTTTTACATTTAGGATTGAACCTATTTCTCAAATGCCAAATGTCGGCCGGCGAAAGGTACAGGCCGATTTAATGACAGTGAATGCAGTGTTGCCAAATCACCGAGGCGGGAACGTTTGCAGTATACCTGTAATTTTACTTATATACGATAGAGGTGTGAACGTGCAGGCCGTATCTCAAAGTATGGCGACACTAGCGCCGATGATATATACTCGAACTAGGTAGGCGATGATACCGTTAACGGACAAACGTTATCACCTCACAATGTTTTTCGCCCAATGCACTAGGAGTCTATCTAAAATGGATTTACATAAAAAAATAGTCAAAACGTTGTCACCTCAGAATTTCGAGGCGACAACGTCTACTGTATATATATTTTTGAGGTGACAGTGTAAAATCTATATATATATATTTTTAAATTAAAAAAAAATTTTTTTTTAATTTTTTTAAATCCTGCGGTTGTCCTTCTGACAAATTTTTAATTATATAATTAAAAATTTGTAATA
>NC_046660.1:115325666-115327825 GCF_010883055.1 Belonocnema kinseyi | reverse complement strand
TTGAAAATTAAAATTCGAAAATTTTTTCTAAAGCCTCCAGGGGACTTCGTTTTCGCACGAAAAAATTTTATGTGCCCTTATTGCATCCGAACCCACAATTTCCTTTGACAATTTGTATTCTTACTATTCTGAAAAAACGTTTTCATTAACTTTTTTCAATGAGAAAAAGAACAATTTTTAAAGGATATTTGAATAATTATTCAACTACAAAGTTTATTAAATTTTTTATTTCTACTGCAGTGCAACTTTTAAGGGAAAAATGTTTACTTTGACAGATATAATTCCTTATGGTAACAGAAAAATGCATTAATTAACCGTGTTTCTGTTATACAAAAAAAAACTTTTAAGGCTTTAAATAAAAATATGTTCAAATAAATATACGTCGCTAAAAATTAATTTTAAAATAGCTCTTCGACTGCCATGTTTTGACAACTGTTCAAAAATTTGTTTATTAGTATGTTATAAAACGTTTTTAATACATTTGAATTGTACTTAGTGAAAAGATTTTTTAAGGAATACTGTGAGCTATATTAATTGCTATTCATGAAAATAAATAAAATTTTTATTTTAAAATAAAAAATGTATATAATTTCACAACTAAGACATTAAACAAAGAATAATACTTTCAATTGTAAAAATGCGTAACTACAAGACAGTATGCACTTTTCACATATTTCACCAAACTCACGAATAAAGACCACTATTATGTGCTGAAATGTTTGAAAGAATTCAATTGTTTTCAAGTCACCTGACATCAAAGCCAACAATGTACATTGAAAATTTCTAAAACATTTTCATTTAGGGTCAATACAATTCCCCCGTCATTATCAACTTATTATTATTTCTAATAATATTCTTTTTGAATAATTTTTGAAACTTTCAGTTATGTCTGGAATTTTCGAAAACTGCAACAATAAAAAAATATATAAATATGTTAATCACCTCATTAACGCAGTAAGAATCGGGACCTAATGAAAATTTGATATTCATATTGGAATTGTTAAGAATCTATGTATATTCACTATTATGTTCCCGAACTCGTCAAAATTTCAGGGACATTGTCGACCTAATAGTATTTTAAATTGAGGAATAGACGAGAAAATAGCCACGAAATAGCCAAGTTGAAACGCAAAGTGATTATCTTCATGGAGGACCCTTAATCGCCCCTCGTCATAGGTTTTGAAACGTGCGAAATTTCAGTTGCAATCCATAGTGAGGGTGGCATGTGCCGACTTCAAGGCCACATTCCCACCTCAGGTAGCCCACTAGCCTTTTCAAGTGCCAAAATGTTTAGCCCACGGTAGCGACAAAATTACTGGGCAGTCTGAAAAGTCCCTGAAAAATGAAACACGGAGACGTTTTTTTGGCCAAAGTCGGTTTTATTTTTCAACATACTCTCCTTTTAGGTCGATACAGCGAGTCCAACGATTTTCTAACTTTTTGATACCGTCCGAAAAGTACTCGATCGGAAGGTCTCCAAAATACGCCTCAGTTTCAGTATGAGCTCCTGATTTGAGTAAAAACGCTTACCGGTGAGCCATCTCTTCAGGTTAGGGAACAAGTAATAGTCACTGTGGGCCAGGTCTGGTGAATACGGTGGCTGAGGAACCAATTCGAAGCCGATTTCATGCAATTTTGCTTGTGCAACTAAGCTTGAATGAACAGGCGCATTGTCGTGATGATAAAGCGGTTTTTTCTTCTTCAAATGCGGTCGTTTTTCGGCGATTCCGATTTTCAGTCGGTCCAATAATGATGAATAGTATGCTCCGGTTATGGTTTTACCTTTTTCAAGATAGTCCACGAATATTATGCAATGTGCATCCCAAAATACGGAGGCCATAACCTTTCCGACCCATTGTTGTGTTTTTGGACGCTTCGGAGCACTTTGGCCCGGCGGAACCCACTGTTTTGCCTGTTGCGTTGACTCAGGAGTGTAGTAGTGGATCCAGGTTTCATCCATGGTTATGAATTGGCGCAAAAACTCGGTCGGCTTACGCGAAAATAATGCCGAATTCTGCTGGGAAGTTGCCACACGAATTCGTTTTTGGTCATTCAACATCATTCAACATCATATCATGCATTTTTTCGACATTTTCTGGTGTAGTGACCTCTTTTGGGCGCCCAGATCGTTCAGCATCAACTGTGCTCGTACGGCCACA
>NC_046660.1:115320698-115325566 GCF_010883055.1 Belonocnema kinseyi | reverse complement strand
TATTAAAAAAAACTCGGAGGTTAGTCGCTTCTCAGTGCTGTAACTTGTAAATGCGTAAACATAAATGGCTGAAGATTTGACAGGCGTCATTTGAAGGATCAAACTCTACGAAAATGATTCACATTAGTGAATACTAATGCCATCTCTTAGAATTTTCAGGTACTTATCAGACTGCCTAGTATACTCATCTCTTTTAATTCAGTCGCCACTAACACTTCTGTATGCACTAATAGGTCCTCGAGATTACTCTTTTCCAAAAAGTCAAAAAAATCTCCTGATTACAAATATCTTGGGTAGGTTTAATAAATCTGGCTAAATCTGTGTTTAAAGAATTTGTTTGAACAATCATTTTAAACAGTGAGGATCAGACACAGAAAAAGCTATCCACGCTACTCATATTGTTTACGGTAAAATCAACAATATAAAAAAACGTTAATCGTTTATAACTTGAATATTGCAGTGTGAATTCATAAAAAATGCATTGTTTATAAGGCCGGGAATAATCAATTCTGGTTGTTGAGGATCATAATTTATTTTAATTTTTATAAATAATTTAGCAAGAGAGGTGATAAAGAATCAATCTTGTTATTAATAAGCTTTGCAGGGTGCAAACTTGATTTTCATAATTCTAAGATTTTTTAAAACAATTTTTTAATTTCTGACCGTTAGCATTCAAATACCAAAGTTTTAATCTTGTAATATGTTTAAGATCGGATATTTTATCGACGAAACAATATTTCACATACAAAAACTGTAATAGTTGAGATTTCAATCAAGAAAGATAAAATTTTATTTAAAAAAATTAATGTTACTGAAAAAAACGATTTATCATTAAATAAAGGTTTTCAGTAGTAAAAGACAAAAAATGTTTTCCTAAATTGTTTCATTTTCAAGCCAAGACGAGTTTTATGCAACGAAATTGAATTTTGAAACAGAAATGGTGAAATTTCAGCGATAGATAAATAATTTTCAACATAAGAGTTGCATTTTAAACAAACAGATAAACCTTCTCTTAACAAAAATGTCAATCAAGTAGTATATTTTTTACCTACGCAGTTGAATTTTTAATTAAAAAAGATCAATTTTTAACAAATAGTTCAACTTTCAACCGAAAAGATGAATTTTCTACTTAAAATCCTTAAACAAAGAAGATTAATTTTCAACGAGACAGATATATTTCCAGATCCAAAAGATAAATTAAAAAAAAAAATATATTTGATCTTGCATACAAAACAAATTTTACTTTGATTTTTTATAATAAAATATGAGTTCAACAAGAAATAAATTTTCTACGAAGACTTGAATTTCCAACCAGGAAAGACGTACTTTCAACAAAACAGTTGAATTTTCCACCAAAAGGGATTACTTTTTAATAAAATGATTCTATCTTCCAACAAAAATTGTATTTTTATAATAAAAAAAAAGTATAAATATTCTACTAAAACAGATGAATTTGGGAATCAATAGAAAAGTATAAAAAAAATGTTACATTTTTATTTGAAACATTTTTAGTTGACTTTTCAGCATCAAAACATAAATGCCAGACCAGGAAAGTTTTTATGAAATAGTTGAATTTTTAATATAACTTTTGATTTTTTACTAAATTTAACAGAATCGTTGAATTTTCCACCAAACAGTTGCATTTTTATCCAAGAAAGATGAAACTTCTACTAAAACAGATAAATTTTTTAATTAAAAAGACAAATTGAAAGAAAAAGTAGTTGAATTTTTACCTAAAACAGATTTCATTTTACTTTTCAACACTCCAATATAAATTTTAAACTTGTCAATTTTCTACAAAATTGTTAAATTTTCAAATAAACAGTTAAATTTTCCACCAAAAAGGACGCCTTTTTAAGAAACTTGTTGAATCTTTAAACACGCAGTTTCTTTTCTATTTAAGAAAGATGCAGTTTCTCTTAATAATAGATATATTTTTCAAGCATAACACAAAAAAAGTTGAATTTTCACTCAAAAAAGATTTTAATTTGACTTGTCAACATCAAAGTATGAGTTTTAAACAAAAAATAATTTTTCTATTACTTTACCTAAATGTTTATCAAAGCAGTTAAATTTTGAAGCCAAAGAGTTGAAAATTGTTGAATTTTTAACCAAATGCAGTTGCATTTTAAGCTAAGAAAGATGCAGTTTCTACTCAAATATGTGAATTTTCAAATTAAAATTACAAATGTTCAACACAAAAACAGTTGAATTATCACACAAAAAAGATTTTAGTTCATTTATCTAACACCAAAATGTAAATTGGAAACAACAAGCTAATGTTCTACGAAATAAGGTTAACGGACCATTACTGGGTTCAATTTTCAGTCTAAAATTTTACTTTTTAACAAAGAAAAAAGCCGGATTTTCAACAAGTTAAATCTATGAAGAAATTACGAATTAAGAAAAAGTTGAATATTCAACCAAAACGATGAATGTATACGAGGTGTGTTCAAAAAATAAGGTGACTTTATGGTTTTCTCAAAAAATATTCATTTATTCCTCAATATTTATGTTGTCCCCTTCAAAGTAATCCACCTCAGATATAATACACTTGTGTCAACGCTTTTTCCAATCATCGAAGCACTTCTGATAATCATTTTGTGGTATAGGCTTGAGTTCTTTCAGCGATGCAGTTTTTATCTCCTCAATCGTTAAAAATCGATGTCCTTTCATGGGTCTCTTCAGTTTTGGGAAAAGAAAAGTCACTGGGGGCCAAATCCGGTTAATATTGAGGCTGAGGCATGACTGTGGTGCTGTTTTTGGTCAGAAAATCTTTCACAAGCAACGATGAATGAGCAGGTGCATTACCGTGATGCAAAAGCCACGAATTATTTTTCCAAAGTTCCGGACGTTTTTTGCGTATCGCCTCTCGCAAACGGCGCATAGCTTGAAGGTAATACTCCTTATTGACCGTACGACCTTGTGGTAAGAATTCCAGATGCACTACCCCACGGTAATCAAAGAAGACAGTGAGCAAAAACTTCACATTTGACCGAACTTGACGTGCTTTTTTCGGTCTTGGAGACTCAGGATGCTTCCACTGAGACGATTGGGCTTTAGTTTTGACGTCATAACCATATACCCACAATTCATCCCCAGTTATAACCCTTTTGAGAAAATCAGGATCATTATTGACTCACACAAAATTTAATGCAAACTCCTTGCTCCATTTTTTTCCAAAGAAGAAAATCGCCGAGCGCACCAAACCCTTCTAACCTTTTACACCTCTGCCAGAAAAACAACACGAGCTATATAGTCAAAACCAAAGATATTTTACCTAGATGCGGCAAGGGTCAGGAGTGGGGACGGCCGATATATATATCTGACTACATTTTCGACCATATTGAGGTGTTGCCCTCTTCAACTTTTCGTCGTTTCTATGGCAACCGCGTCCTTCGACCACACTAATGGGCGGGGTGGGACCGGGGCGCACACAGAAAATTGTTGAATTCCAAACCGAACGTGATTTTCTGTTTCTCGCGTTCGCCTTCGATATCACTATAGCAATATTTGCTATAACTGAGTTGGTCGGCTGGCTCTGTACGCGAAAAATGTTGTGAACGCTGAATTACCTAATTGTATTAAAATTACAGAGAGCCTAAAATTATTCTATTTATTATTATTTTTAAATTTATTAATTTCTCTTACGGTTGGTTTGAAAAGAGACATTTTCGGGATAATAAATAAATAGATTTAAAAAAATTCTTTTTGTACTTTAGAATTGTAGTGACATTTCAAAAATTCTTTTTTTAATGAACATAACATTTAAATGAAATCGAGATAAATGTTAAAATTAAATCAAATTTTGTTAAATTCCAAATTTAAATAAAATTAGTTTCAATTGTAGCTAAATTCAACATTTAAATAAAATGTAGATGAATTTAAAAATTAAATAAAATTTAGTTAAATTAAACTAATTTCTCGTCTGCTGTATTTTAAAAGAGAAATTTTCGACATACTACGTAAACAAGTTTAAAAAGAATTCTTTTCGTACTTTAACATTTATTGCAGTGCCATTTTTAATACTATTTTGTAAAACTAAATTTAAAGATTAAATACAATTTAGTTAAATTCAGTATTTAAGTAAATTTTAGTTTAATTAAAGTAAAGCTCAGTCAAAAATTGTAGATGTTTCATGGCGTTAAATGGTTTTAAATTAAAGTGCAATCTAGATAAATTAAAATAAAACTATAGTTAAATTTTAAATTTGAATACATTTTTGAAACCAGTAATATTAAAAATAGTTCATCCATGTTGAAAAATAAAATTATTAATGCTATTTACGTAGAATGTAAATGACATAACATTTTTTCACCAGATTTCACAAATTGAATATTTACTTGCAATTTAGTTAATAAATCGACCATCATATAAATCATTATGTAGTAAATAAGAGGTGATATAGTAGTGATCTTAAACAAACTTTGTTTTTAGTGTGTTTTTTATTCTTAGTTTTTATTGAGTACAATTACAAGTTTATGTACAATACGCATTTTAACCGTTTTATTGAATACAGATATATGGACAAAAAGCTCAGGAAAGTAGTAATTAGGATTATAAATGACTCATCAAAATAAAGAATAGATCTAGAGAAGAAATTATATTAAAATAATCTGCACGTAGTTTACTGAGCTCTCTCACCAGGAGTATCCTACATTGTGCAGTATTCTAATAAGTAAATTAAATTTATTTGAACCGTATACAAAATTCAAAGAAAAGGCTGAAATGTGAATAATTCTTGGGACAATTGTCACGGTGGCTACTAGACAGAAAAGCAGGAAATAATTTGCCATAATTTTCGAAGCAATTGGGAAATTTTTTGGAATCTTCAAAAATTTTAATTTTCAAATCAAAAAAGGGAACAC
>NC_046660.1:115314976-115320598 GCF_010883055.1 Belonocnema kinseyi | reverse complement strand
AATTTTTGGGACAATTGTCACGGTGGCTACTAGACAGAAAAGCAGGAAATAATTCGCCATAATTTTCGAAGCAATTGGGAAATTTTTTGGAATCTTCAAAAAATTTAATTTTCAAATCAAAAAAGGGAACACAATATATTAACCGATTTTAATCAATCAATTGGATGTCAACCCACGAATTCTTTTCGCTCAGCTCAAACGATTTGACTAATTTAATAATTTTTACCCCGCCATATAATAGATAATGTATACATATTAATATAATTATATTAATTATATTATATCAATAAAATATGTATATATATATATATATGTATATATTTATATAAATAAAAATGAACTAATAATACGTACCTACTTGCAAAAAATAATTTTGCTGAAATATTTCATTGACTTTCAATTTTGTCAATAATATTACTAATTAAATAAATAATTAATTAGCTGTATATGATATTTAGGTATTTTTTATTTTTCTATTTTTAAATAGAAATATGAAAATAGAGTGTTTTTTTGCACATGAAAAGAATTCTTGAAATTGTCCCGAATGTTCACGTTCACAATAATATCCTAAATTAAAATGTGCGGAACCATATAATTGTCCAATGATTAAATTCCGGAAATTTAATATTGACAAAAATATACCACGTGGTATATGGCTGACCCCAAATAGTAAATTGTTTATCTTGTATCGCTAATTGTATAATTCAGAATTTATATAATTCGTTAAATTATAATTGCGGAGATTTTTAAATTGGGTCACTTTGTATTCTCAAAATTTTGTTACGTTAATCTGTATATTCGGCATCTCATTTTAAATTATCTTTTATTATTAGTCCTTTTATTTATTACAGTCACATATTTTTTCTGCTTCTGTTTGGCAGCAGCCATTTAAAATTTTTTTTTTATTGTCCTACTTTTCCTATCAATGAAACCTAAGAAAAAAATTCCCGGTTATAGAAGATGTCTCGATGCTGAGAATTAATATTTTAAAGATTGCATATAATAATGCAATAATGCAAAATGTAAAATTTAATCATTTCTCTAAATCGCACAATAGTATAAAAAAGAGTATTAAAGATAGTATGTATTACAAGTAACAATGGATTTAAAATGAAAGGAATGAAATAGAAGGGAAGTTAGTATTGATGTAAGACTTTTTCAGTATAAAACTTTATTTGAAAATGTGTGTGTGTGTGTGTGTGTGTGTGTGTGTGTGTGTGTGTGTGTGTGTGTGTGTGTGTGTGTGTGTGTGTGTGTGTGTGTGTGTGTGTGTGTGTGTGTGGGTGTGTGTGTGTGTGTGTGACAAAAATGAAAAAAATTTATCATAAATATATAAACTTATGTAAGTTATTAAATGTATAGAAATTAGCGTAACTATAAATTCTATTTGTACAAAAATAGATGGTCGGTTGCTTCTTAGTTTCAACACTGGAGTTGTGATAGGAATTTTAAGAACAATTTAAGTATTTTTGTATTATACTGTTAAACTCTATGATATCGTTATTGAAAAAAGAATGAACTCCACAGTTTACTCAGCCCTCTCACCTGAAGATTGACTGCCTTGGCTTCTCTATTGTCGACTGTGCAAACACGATGCAATTTTGCTTTAAATAAGCATCTCATTGCAAATAGTCTATGTCCGTAGCAAGGTTCAGATTCTGCGAACCAATCAGGGTATACTGAACTGGTGTCACGAATGGCTGTCTTGCCTCTTTGATCTGCATCCAAGGTAGATTTCATATCAGAAAGATACAAGACTTTTCCATTCATGAATGGAAATGATCTTTTTACCATTGTGCTCAAAGCTAGGCTTTTAGTTTTAGTTTTTAGTTTTCTATCTTTTAAATAGAAATATGAAAATAGAGTGTACATTTTTTTGAGCATAAAAGGATCTCTTTAAATTGTCCGGAATGTTCACATACAAATTCGTAGTATTATACTTTTTACGAATAAAATAGTAAAAGAAAACATTTTTTGATATTGCACTAAAGTATTTTTTAGTTTTCTTTTTTTTTAATAGAAATATGAAAACAAAGTGAATATTTTTTTCATAAAAAGTATTCTTTAAATAGTCCAGAATGTTCACGTAAATATTCGAATTATCCTCTTTAGAAATACAATATTAAAATAAAACTTTTTATTTTTTTACTTTTCACAAGTATTTATCATAAAAATAAAATATGGAATTTCAAGGTCAGGATTTTCAATCAATTACTTCAATTACTTCCATGTTATGATTTTTTAAATATTATTATTAAAATTGATTTATGTATAACCAACAGTAAAATTTGTCATACAATGGTAAATTTATCCCATTCTTTCTAGATCTAGATTTTATACCTAATTATCTTTATCATCTTTTCAGTGACTTGTTCATTCTTAATTTCTATAACACATCCTCTTATTTTTTAAGTAATACAAATAAATTACATATACTAAGAATATGTTCAAATAAAGAAAAGTCACCTTCAGTCCTGGAGAATAAATCAATAATCCATAATAATTAAAAAATTTCAAATTCCCGCTCGAACAAAGCAGAGTTTATTGCGCCGTCTCGTGGCATGTGGTCAAAATAATCCGTTTAAATGTAGCGGCATTGCCGAATTTAGCCGAAAAGTACCGGAAAAAAACGAAGCCACAAGATCGCCGATAGCGCCGCTCTCGTGACATGTAGCCTAACTAGACCCTTGCCACATCTAGGTAAAATATTTTTGTCAAAACTGTGAACATATGATCGTGGCGAGTGTACCAACACAACAAAACAAAAAATTTAAAACTTGAATGTACGTAGCCCGCGAAAATTGTAGTCACCTTACTTTTTGAACACACCTCGTAGTCGTAGTTTGAATTTTAAACAAAAATTAGAATATTGGACAAAAAAGTTTATTTTTAACCAAATAGTTCAATTTTTGCGCAAATTATTAAATTCGCAAGCTGAAGAATGAAATGAATTTTCTACGAAAAACTTAACTTATTACCAAATAGATGAATTTCAAAATGAGTTTATAACGTAACATCTAATCGATTCGTACTTTTGAAGATAACATTTATTTTCATTTGAAGTTAAAGAAAACTGAACTGCAAATTATAACACACAGAGTTTATATTATTTTATGCTGAGAATTTGGTGAAAAATGTTCACTATTCGTTCTTTTGAAATATTCTAAATGATTCCAATAAAATTCAGAAATATAGGTTTGGAAAAAAATACAGTAGGCCCATGCGTAAACTTATTAAAAGAAAAGTGACTAAAATGATCTTTACATTTACAAACGTGATCCTAGTGTCTTTATCTTCTAAAAATCACTAAGACATGATTTGAGGAAAGGTTATACAAAGATTTCGGATTGAAAAAATTGGACAAAGACTTTGATGATAATATTTTGAAAATATTTTCAAAGAGTTAAGGAATATTTCAAAAGGATTTCAATGATTTCGCAATTACCCCCACCATTGCATCCAGCGCGTTACCCCTCGCTTGCTTTTTCTCGCCTGGGATTATATCTTCGAAGGCTGGCGTACCTGAGATATTGAAGGATTCCCCGCAATAAAATTAAGCTGTTGTCCCTTTTGGTTCCATTTTAGAAATTTCCCATGGAGTTTATAACTCTAAAATTTGAAGATTATAAAAATCTTTCATTAATATGAAATTGTTTCAACTTTTTATTTTCTACGTTTTAGGATATTTCCTGGTTAAATCAAATTTACTTAGTTCAAAATTAATTTCTTCCGAGGAAAACGTAACTAGTTTGTAGAGAATTGGTTGTGTTTTGGTTGAAACTTAATCTTCTTGGATGAAATTCAAGTTTGTAGTTAAAAATTAATTTGATTGCAAATTTAAATATTTTCAATTTGAAAAGTAGTTTTTTTCAAAGATTGATTTTTAAGCTTATAACTAAACTATTTTATTGATTTTATTATATTTTATTATATTTATATTAAACTATTTCATTCAAAATTAAACTATTTTCTTGAATTGAAAATCTACATTTTTATTAAAAATTCATATTTAAGAAGATTTCAAAAGATTACCAAAATTTTATCGAAAAATCAGAAACTTTTAAGATATTTTTCTATATTGCAGGATTGATTCAGAGTTTATGGGAAAATTTTCAATGATTTTTTTCTTTCATAAATTATTTTTTACAGAATTCCTAAAATAGTTTAAAACCAATAACAAATTTGGAAGAATAAATAAAAATTGAACAATTATCACTTTAGAAAAAAATCGATTAGGTTAAAAGATATTTCGAAGTTTTTAAGCGATTCAAAACTAATTTAAATAGTTTAACAAAATATATATTTTTGAAGGTCTTAAAATAAGATTTTGACGTTTTTAAATGATTTTTAAGCTTTTCAGATAATAACAAAATATACTTAAGATTCCTGTAAATTTTTAAAATGATTTTTCATTCTAAAAAATAATTTAAAATGAATATTTAACAAGATTTCAAGACAAATTTTGATGTATAAATAACAATTGAATAATTATTGATACGTGGAAACTCAAAATAAAAAGGATTTAACTTCTAATTTTAAAAGTGCTATTATTCATTATTATTTTAATTTAGAAACGGATTTTTTTCTACGTATAACTGCTCAAAAAGGACCCCGCACGAAATGTATGGGAAAATGGCTTTCGGTGGATTTAGCTGAAACTTTGTAATTTTTGAGGTTATAATTTCCGGATGAAATATCCGTAAAAAAATCCAAAAAAGGACAGTTTTAGCTCTATGCGGCGCTAAGCGCTCAAGATCAGTGAAAAAAACGAATTACAACAGATTTTGTTACAAAAGCGATGTCAACATAGAAGTCACGGTTCAGATCGTGGTCTGTCATATTTTCACCTACACCGTTGACTCATATAGCGCGCTTCTCAAAACGATCAAACGCTAAGCGCTCAAGATTTTAACTTGACTAATTAATCACTTCTTTAAAGGCAGAAATGGTACCCAAAGTAACATTAGTAACTAGTGCGCACATACCGATAATAACATTCTCCCCTTCGCAAGAGGGTTGAACGCTAAGCGCTCAAGATCAGCGAATAAAATCAATCCTAGTAACTTTAGCGACAAAAGTGATGTCACTATAAGAATCACGCATCAGAAAGTAGTCAGTAATATGTTTAGCCAAACCAATGAGTTATATTGCGCACTTCTCGAAACGATCAAACGCTAAGCGCCCAAGATTTGAACTTGACTAAGTAATTACTTTTTTAAAGACAGAAATGGTATCCAAAGTAACATTAGTAACTAGTGCGCACATCGATAATAACAATGTACCCTTCGCCAGAGGGCTGAACGCTAAGCGTCCATGATCAGCAAATAGAACCAATCCTAGTAGCTTTAGCGACACAAGCGATGTCTGTATACGAAACACTCATCAAGAAGTGGTCAATAACATGTTTAGCCAAACCAATGACAATATGAGTCAAAGGTCTTTCACAAGAGAAATGACAGACAAACATACCATAGTCGATGGAAATAATGAGTGAATGCTGCATGATGAACGACTGTCAGTTTTTAAATCAAAAAGCAAGCGAGTTCAGAATGAGCGATGAACTGAAAGTAGACCTAATGACTTAAAAAAAGTTGAAACCTCGGCATTCACTTATTATTATAT
>NC_046660.1:115305351-115314876 GCF_010883055.1 Belonocnema kinseyi | reverse complement strand
TCCCTTTTTGATGTTTAGTTTCTTGTGTTTATTTGTTTTATTTTGTTGTTTCTGAATTTTTCTTTCGTTTTATTAATACATTCCTCTGCCTTTCTAGACCATAAGAGCTTGTTTCTCTTATGGTTTAAAAAATGGCATTCAGAGTTCGAGTAAATTGCTATATGTGCGATAGAGTCTATCAACCAGGACAAATGGCTCGAATTGATGGAAATAATAATCCTGATAGGCAAAACATTGCAATCTTTAGACGCCTTCAACTTCGAAGAACACCACTTGAAGTCGCCGATGAGAGTGGGTTATATCTGAATTACAATCAATCGATTCGCAATGAGATAGAGGAGCTCTAACGTGACTCAGGCTGTTTAAGACTGAACGTGCTTACACAAACAGGCAGGCAAACGTGCATGTTCTGTAATGCTGATGTTAATGCTCCAAGACTTTCAATTAAATATAGAGTTAACGCTTTTATTGTCATGGACATTTTCATTCCAGAAGAAACAAGAGCATGCTTAAATCATTTGGATGAACATGGTTTCATCTCAGGCCCCTTGCTTCCTGGACTACAAGCGATTAATAGACCGTATAAGATTCCGGGACAGCAGTTACTTCTGTTTTTGCAGCAACTTCGTGACGAAGCAAATGTTCATGCGGCCGCGGCGTTTAATAATGAGGATAGTTTCACTGATGAAGAGTTTGAAGCCTTTACTCATGTAACAGAGAAACAATTTAGAGAATTGTATGCATTTTGTGATCCTATTTCGCAGTTACATGGGCATGGTGCCAGATACGTAAGGAAAAAAGATCTGCTGACTTTCCTTTGCAAAATGCGTCAAGGTCTTTCTGATGAATTGCTGAAAGTGATTTTTCATTATTCGAACCGGCAAGCTACAAGCATGGCCATTCCTACTCTAAGAGAGTCTTTAATACAGCAATTTGTGCCTGGTAACATTGGATTTAATGCGATAAGCAGAGAGGAATTCATTGAAAGACACGTGAGATCATTCGACAATGAACTTTACAATCCACAACCAGAAACTCCCAGAGCTATTGCTATCATCGATGGAACTTATACTTACACGCAGAAGAGCAGTAACTTTCGCGTACTTCGACAGTCATTCTGCAAACATAAAGGACGTCACTTGGTCAAACCTATTCTCATTGTTGCTCCAGACGGATACGTACTTGAAATACAAGGACCATATTTTTCTGACTCACGAAACATAACAATTGGCGTGTATCAAGTAGAACTTGTCCCATCTTACGTTCAAGACAAGCTGCAACGAGAAGAAGATGAGGAGTTTCAACTAGATACGTGACTTAATGAACCTGGTTTGATCAGAGTACGAGTACTTTCTCGTTTCCGAAATGCGACAAGGTACCAGCTGTGGATAGCGTTCAATGAGATCGATGACATCGGACCAGACAATAACAAAACACTTCTCGGTTATTACTGCACATGTAAGTCAGGGGCCAGAACTCTTGGCACTTGCGCACATTTTGCAAGCGTTTTATGGTTCTTGGGTTATGCACGTCACCAGCAACACGTAAAGTATCCTCAAACTTCCTTGCTACAAAGGATTCTAGACGCTGCTAATAGAGGTGAACAAGCGAACCCGAATCAAGAGCCAGAAATAGTTTAATATTCCGCAAAAGCTACTGGGATTGGTTCTATACGCTGATCATGGGTGCTTAGCGTCCGGCCCTCTTGCGAAGGGTACACTGTTATTATCGGAATGTGCGCACTAGTTACTAATGTTACTTTGGGTGCCATTTCTGCCTTTAAAGAAGTGATTAATTAGTCAAGTTAAAATCTTGGGCGCTTAGCATTTGATCGTTTTGAGAAGCGCGCTATATGAGTCAACGGTGTAGGCGAAAATATGACAGACCACGGTCTGAACCGTGATTTCTATGTTGACATGGCTTTTGTAACTAAATCTATTGTAATTCGTTATATTCACTGATCATGAGCGCTTAGCGTTCGGCACTCTTGAGAACAGTACAATGTAATTATCGGAATGTACGCACTAGTTAATAATGTTACTTTGGGTACCATTTCTGCCTTTAAAAAAGTGATGAATTAGTCAAGTTAAAATCTTGGGCGCTTAGCATTTGATCGTTTTGAGAAGCGTGCTATATGAGTCAACGGTGCAGGCTAAAATATGACAGACCACGATCTGCACCGTGATTTCTATGTTGACATGGCTTTTGTAACAAAATCTGTTGTAATTCGTTTTATTTACTGATCTTGAGCGCTTAGCGCCGCATAGCGCTAAAACTGTCAATTTTTTTTAATTTTTTTACGGATATTTTATCCGGCACTTATAACCTTAAAAATTACAATGTTTCAGCTAAATCCACCGAAAGCCATTTTCCCATACATTTAATGCGGGGTCCTTTGTATTTGTTCATAAAATATTTGGTTACAAACACTGTTTACAATAATTTTTTTTTAATTTTTCAAATTATTTTTGTGATTAAAAGTAATTCTTATATTATTATATGTACATTGAATCAACCTAGTACTAATTGTACAATATTTTGAAATTCAAAGTAATAAGGTTCATGAATTTTAAACTAAAAACGCTAAAAAAAGAATAATATGTAAAATTATTTTATTTCAAATTAAAAGCATTAATAGTTCCATCAATTTAAATTCATAGAAAATGTTTCCACGAAAATTATTACAGATTGATACATAAGAAATTGTAATCAAATTTCACTCTTAAAGCGTTAAAAATGTTAGAATTTGCGAAGTTTTCATTTTTCAGTTTAAAGGTCTTCAAAACATAATAAATTTAAATTCTAAGCTTTCCAAATTAGAGTAATATATAGAAATTCTATGAATAAGCATTGCGAATACAAAGGGATTATAATTACATTGGATACTAATTTCAAAATCTCAGGTATACCCGCCTCTTATCCGACGCGAGATATACTGGGTAGAGGCAAGTGAGGGGTAGCAATGGTGGAGGTACACTGAAGCAGGTAATAGTGCGAGTTGGGCTATGACCGTTCCATCTAGTACCTGCTATGTATACCCCCACCGTTGCATCCAGCGCGTTACACCTGGCTTGCTTGTTCTCGCAAGGGATTATATCTTAGAAGGCCAGCGCACCTGAGTTATTTAAAATAAACATTTTGAATAGAAATTGAAAATTTTGTTTTCCCGACATCAGCTTAATATTTTAAATCCTGAACTCTCTTCTTTTGAAGTCGCGATAGAGTGAAACTACACTGAGAAAACTATACCGCATAAATTACTAGGCAGTCTGATAAGTCCCTGAAAAATGAAACACGGAGACGTTTTTTTGGCCAAAGTCGGTTTTATTTTTCAGGTACTTATCAGACTGCCTAGTACAATATATAGCGTAATTCCTGCGCTATATATCGTTATTAAGTACCGTAAGTGAAATATACTTAAAAATACTTATTCGTAGGGTAATGAAAATAACAGAAACAAAGATTTGGGAAGTCCAAATTGGGTTTATGCCAAGAAGGTCATATACGGATCTAATATTAAGCTTAAGGCAAATAACAGAAAAAAGCTTAAGAGTAGGAAAAAAAGTTTCCTGTGGATTTGTTGACCTAGAAAAAGCTTTTGACAACGTAGATAGAAGTAAACTTTGGGAAGTCCTGAAAGAGTATGAATGGCTCCTACAAGCTATAAAAACAATATATACAGGCAGCAAAGCGAGTGTCAGAGTGAATGGGAAATTAAGTGAATGTTTCGATATTATTCAAGGAGTTAGACAAGGGTGCGTTATGCTTTCATGGTTATTTATATTATTTATGGACAAGTGTTTAAGAATGGCTCTCTTCGACGAAGAGGGTGTGGATCACGAAACAGTAAGGGTACGTGGGTTAGCGTTCGCAGATGATAAGGTTGTTATGGCAGAGTCTATCGAAGACTTACAAAGAATGTTGAATAAACTAGATGCAAGCATGAAGAGCATGGGCCTCAAAATTAAAGCAAATAAAACAAAAACTATGGTGTTTGAAGGAAAGAGTGAGAAAACACTATGCAATATTTTATTAAATGATGAGAGAATTGAACAAGTTGATAAGTTTGTATACCTTGGTAGCTTATTTACTAGGGACGGTAAGATAGATGAGGAATTAGATAGGCGCATAAACGAAAGTAAGAGAGCAGGTCCCCTTATCAGAAGTAAAAATATATCAAAAAAAGGTAAAATGGCAATACATAATTCTATATTTGTACCGACTGTACTATACGGTAGCGTGACATGGACTTATCAAGAAAAAGATAAGAGCAAAATTAACGCAATTCACATGAGATTCATGTTTATAATATGCGGGAAAATTCTGATGGACAAAGAAACTAACGAGATAATTCTAAAAGAATGTGGTACAGAAGAGACGTTAGTAGACACATGAGAAAGAAATCGATTAGGATGGTTCGGACATGTTGAGAGAATGCCAAATGAACGACTAACGAAACAAGTGTATCAAGGTAAAGTAAATGGCAGCGTGCCCAGAGGTGGACCGCGGAAAGAATGGTTAGAATGTGTAAATGAGACCCTAGTTAGAAAAGACATAAGAAGTCACAGAAACACGAGAGCCTGCATGAAAAAATGCACGGACATAAAAGAAGCTAGAGAATTATGCCAGGACAAGAAAGTATGCCGGTAAATAGTTAATGAAAAGAGTGTCAGTAGAGTAAATGATGCCTAAAACAAAAGACCTTGGCCACTAATAAACCCAAGTGGGGAACCTTACATAACAACTTCGCGAGGATCTTCATTTGGGATGATTGCTAGAGAGTTTGATCAGCAACCGGGGTCGGAGCAATGTTACGGAACGAACTTGTTATTTACATAAATAATACGAGAATTCTGGATCAATCTGAAAATTCTCTATCCCTTCCACACACTACTTCTGTCCCCTACCGAGTGATTCACGCCTACCCCGAAAGGGAAATGACTTCATAGTGTAATAATAATAATAATAATAATAATAATAATAATAATAATAATAATAATATCTCTAGTTTTCTTCAATATAACTTATTCTTCTTGTTGGATGTCTTTGAAAATAATTTTTCAAGTACACAAAATACAACAGACGCAAACCTTCATACTTTCTTATCTTTAAATGTTTTGATTTGCATGAAAAGCATTTTACTGAATTCTGAAAATTCAAGAAATTGCAGGAATTCAGAGAATTCAAGTAGTTCAGATAATTAAGGGAATTCAGAGATTCGAAGTGATTTAAAGAATTCACGTGCTTTAGAACGTTCAATAAGTTCAGCGATTTCAAGGAATTCTAAGAATTTATGATATTCACACAATTCAAGGAATTCAGAAAATCTAAGGAATGCAGAGAATTAAAAAAATCCAGCGAATTTGAGCAAATCAGTGAATATAGGGAATTCAGAAAATTTTAGAAATTTAAGGTATTCAAGAAATTCATAGAATTCAAAAAATTTAGAAAAATGAAGGCATTCATATGATTCAAGATATTAAGCGAATTCAATGATTTGAGCGAATTCAAGGAATTTAAATTTATCCCGTTTAAGGGGGTATTGATTAAAAAATAATCATTTTACTGCAATCTAATAAAATAATGCCAGTCTAAACAAAGTTTACATTGCCTTGTAAATTATGAATTTCAATAAAAATTTTACTTTTTAGTAATTAGTCAAAAACTTTGATACAAAATCTTCATTGTAAAATATATAAAAAATCTCTTAATAATGTGCCCGATAAAAATTTTTAAATAAATTTTGAGGAGCCATATTAGACATTCTAAAACTTGTTGGAATTTAATTTTAGGAGAAACATGTTTTTAATAAGAAAATGCTCTGTCTGGAGATTTATGGTCGAATACAATCTCACCAAGTTGTATAATATATACTGCGTCTTTATATTAATTGATAAATTTATGTAGAGCACTTTATAAAAATATTTCGTGTTATATTTATTTTTTTAATATTTTACTTGAAAGGACTTGAACAATATTGATTCTAAACATTTGTATAGGTTTACTTGACAAATTTTTTGCATGGCAGACGTTTTTTGTTGATTCACTTTATTTTTTCTAAAACCCTTGTTTTACTCCTCAAATCATAAAAAAATTGATTAATAAATTTGTAATATTCTCAAAATTCAGCAAACTTCAGACGTTTAAAGTTCTGATTTTGCTATACAAGCTATGGTTATACCAGTGACAACAAAAATATTAACAACGATAACAACGATTAAATGTTGTCAAGTGTCCGAAAAATCACCTGACGGAAATTTTCAAACCAATTATCTATAACTTGATATCTACAAGATATCTGCACGATATCTAACTCCCTACTAATTTCAGAGGCGCTTGTTATGGTATATAAGGTGAATGCAATTCAAAATGTTCAAATTTTCAGATATGTCCTTCTGTCATTTTGCCGACGCGACGATATCTGGAATGCATTTGATTAATTTAGACCAGTTATTGTAACAAACCTCTTACGTTACACTTCTTACAACTACGTCTTATAAAGTACGATCCATCGACACCTTATAACTAATCCGCTCGCTCCTATAGCCTAACATTCCTCGCTGCGTTTCTCCTCGCCTCGCGCGCATTTCGGTCTTTTTTCGCTATACCTAGCATTACCAGCCTTTGTCTCCGCGGCTAACACCTAATACTTAACTACTATGTACAATATTTACATTTCTCTTGCATCTACTTCCTCTCCTATTAACAATCTTTCCTTCTCCATTCCTCTTCCTCTTTCCTTCTCTTCTTCTCTATCTTACCCAACACCCCCTTCACTCATGCTACTGCCCTTTTGTCACCCCTTTCATGCAACTATACCTCCATGCTTATCCCCCTCCTTTCCACCTCTTCACATTCCTCCAACAAATGCTCCAATTTTGCATCCCCCTTCCCGCACAATTTACACATTCTCTTCTCTCTAGAAAGCCAGAACCTATTATAATTCTCCATGCAACCGCACCTCATTCTCGCTATAAGTTCCTGACTTCCTTGCTCACCTTTCTTACACAAATTTTGCGCTCTCTCTCTCTCTCTCTCTCTTGGCATAATCCACACATTGTTTCCGTTATACCTTGACTCTCTTATTCTCTTCTCTCTTTCTGCCTTCTCTTTCTACATGCATTTTTTTGAAACAACTCATATACCTTCCTACCTTCCTCGTGCATTCTGCTAACTTCATCCATCTGCAATCCATTCGTTCTAAAATACCTTTCCTTTTGCACCCCCATCTTCGCACCACTACGTCTGCTCTCCTTCTCCCGCCAACATTCCTAATCAATTTACTTCCCCCCTCTTCCAAAAAGGAGGAGGGTCAATAAGGACGGTTTTTGGGCCATCTACAGATTGGCCTCAAACATGTTTTATTTCATTCATCTAACTAGGTCTCATAACCCCTTAAAAGGATTTTCCCTGGGAGTGATCTGATTTCAAGATATAGTCATTTTTAAGGTCGTATTTTACATGGGTTTTCGCACTTTCATTCAAATCATGCTAAGTTTCATATTGTTAGTATTGCTCACGTAAAATCATACTTGGCCAAAAACTGCGCACGTATATGCGTTACAACACATGTTAAAGCCATCATTTTTCTCGAGATACTTAGCCTTCAAAATAGGCCTTATTTTTATACTTTATGAAAAACCGAGCGTATTATTTTAAGGTATTAATTTATTGTTATAAATTTATTATTTTTAAGTTATTTTTCTTAAGAAACATTTACTGCCGGTCTTAGCAACTTTGGCGCCCTTGGGCAAAGAGGAGTGAGATTAAAATCAACCAAAGTCAGTGGAATAGGAAACAAAACGCTATCGTTCATGTGCGACTGCCGCTTCGCTACGTTCAACTCTTTTCCCCCTCCACATGGTATTTGCGTTTGTTGCCGATGCTTTAAGCTATATTCTCCTTCATTCTTCTTCCACGTTTTGACCTGTTAAAGAGTTATTATCCTCTGTATGTGATATTACTGCGTACATAATCTGTTCCAGATTATTTTATTGTAGTTTTATTTTATCAGTATCGACTAGTTTCATAGCGATTGAAAGTTTTTTGCACATGTACTTCATAGGCATGAGAGGCTACACTTTTTTTCAAATCCTTATTATTTAATAGTTCTGGTCATCAGTCTCAGATTCTCTTTATTTTTTCAGGTGAAATAATTACTTGTGAATTAAGTTTTAATTACCACTTATTATGCCGAAAAAACAGTGTTCTTGTTGCGGCAAATTCTTAAAACCAAAGAGTCATCTATCAGTAGTTCAGGATGAACGGGCATTAAATGTTCTTAAAACTGCTTTTAATAGCTCCTTAACCATTCAGTCAAAGGTTTGCGATGGTTTTCGATGCTTTTCGATTAAAAAGCGTCGGATTACAGATGCAAAAGAGATGAGTTCTTCTGAAAATGATTTATCAAATGTTTTAGAACCAGGTAAGAGTCAAATTTATAAAAATTCAGAATCTTCCAGTGAAGATGGAACTTCAGATTCTGACTGTAGGAAAATCAAACTTCCAATAAGAAGATGTATGATTTCTCATTCCAGATGCGTTGTCTGTCATCATAAGTATAATCGGATCAGAATCAAACCTTTTGCTGCATTGAGGGCTTACGTCGATACTGGTATGCTTCTCATTTGGTTGATAATGGTTTTCTTAAGAAAGAGGCTGTTGCGTCTATACAAGCCACCTCCCTCTGATTTTACTCACATGAACGCTGAGTCGATTTCTAAGCTTCTGAATGATTTACTTGAGGAGGCAAGAAAAACAGGGTTGAATTTTGATGATCCATCTGTGCTTGAGGATAAAGATTATTATAAGCTCACCGGTTTGACAAAAAATCAATTTAGTGACGTTGCACAGTACTTGTCAATTGAAGTGCGTTCGACAAAAGGTCGTTCTGTGCGTTTGTGCCTTGCATTATTGTTGATCAAGTTGCGCACAAGTCTTTCCAATGCGATTTTATCAACTATTTTTGGCATAGAAAAACGAAGAGTTGGCAGAGGAATTACGACAGTAAGGAAAGCTCTGATGTCCCCCTTTGTACCTCATCATCTTGGTATAGGTCACATATCACCTGAGTCAGTCATTAAGGACCATACTACATCAACGGCAAAAACGCTATTCGCAAATGGAGCAGATGTATGTATCCTTGTAGCTGATGGTACATACATGTTTATCCAAAAGAGTAGCAATTATTCTTTTCAAAAGCGGACTTATTCTATGCATAAAGGAAGGAATCTGGTCAAGCCCATGATGTTAGTAACGACGACAGGATATATAGTGGATGGTTTCGGTCCGTATTTTGCTGATGGCAAGAACAACGACGCTAGTATCTTTGAAAGTCTTTTGAAACAAGATTCAATAAAACTTAAATAAAACTGCGTACATGGATGCCTTCAAACTCTATTATCGTTGTCGATCGCGGTTTCTGGGACTGCCTGAAGTTTTTAGAAGATCTTGGATTCGTTTCCAAAATGCCTGATTTTCTTCAAAAAGGATCACAGCACACTACGATTGAAGCAAACGAATCAA
>NC_046660.1:115299073-115305251 GCF_010883055.1 Belonocnema kinseyi | reverse complement strand
GCTGAAGCAAGCCCAATCGTATACCGAGGAACATTTATCTGATGATGGAATGTACTCCCTTCTTGTCCACAAACAGGAGGAAGGCATTCTAAGAGTACAAATTCAGTCTCGGCATTCATCTTCTAAAGTGTATAACTTATGGATAAAAACTAATCCTGGACCAAATCCGATAAGTGGTTGGTACTATCAGTGCAAAAGTGGTGCAAGAGTGGTAGGATGTTGCGCTCACATTGCCAGTGTTCTGTGGTATCTTGGTTACTCTAGATATAACCAAAACACTCCCAGACCTTCACGTGAATTCGAAGGTCACGTGAATGATGCATCGTGTTGGTCGGAAAATGAAGGAGAAGCAGCATCATCTTCAGATGACCAAACCAATTCTGACGAATAAGGCTATTGCAGAGTGCCTAGCCTCTAATTAACCATAAGTCCTGATTGACTGTATAGAAATTATTGCTAATAAATCTGATAAAGTAGGACATTTTTACTCCTTTCATGATCACAAACCTAATAAAGTATAAAAATGAGTCCTATTTTGAAGACTAAGTACCTCGAGAAAAATGATGGCTTTAACATATGTTGTAACGCATATACGTGCGCAGTTTTTGGCCAAGTATGATCTTGCGTGAGCAATACTAACAATGTGAAACTTAGCATGATTTGAATGAAAGTGCGAAAACCCATATAAAATACGAACTTAAAAATAACTATATCTTGAAATCAGATCACTCTCAGCAAAAATCCTTTTAAGGGGTTATGAGACCTAGTTAGATGAAATAAATAAAACATATTTGAGGACAATCTGTAGATGGCCCAAAAACCGGCCTTATTGACCCTCCTCTTTTCTCCTCATATTTACACGCTCGACTACCTGTTATAATCCCTAAACTCGTTCTTGCTGTCTCCCTCCTGACAATATAGTTTGGCGTATTCCTTGCCAACCCCAGTATCTACTTTACATACCTCTCCTGTACCCTATTTACCTCCTCACTTACCTTCCAACCCCACACTTCCACTCCGTAAAATAAGACACTCATCACTAGCGAATCAAACAATTTCATTCTCCTTTCGAAATCATCTGCGAACAATCTCTTTCTCAGCCCCACACCTGCCTCATCATCACATTTTCCCTTCTCACTCTCTCTCTCTCTCTTTTATATGACCATCCACTCCCCCATTTCTTCGAAAGAGGAGGCCCAGGTACACAAACTTTTTCACCTCCTATACCGCTTTTCCCTTCCACTTCCACTCCCCTCCCCTATCTCTCCCACCTCCTTTCCTGAACACCATAACCTTCGACTCCTACCTACCCTACCCTCCTACCCTAACTCCTCCTACCATTTCGGCCGCTAGCTTACTTTTCATATCCGCGATCAAAATTGCAAAAAGTTTTGAGCTAAGTGGGCACCCTTGCCTCAACCCCCTATTCATCCAGAATCTCTCAGAGATTTCCTCCCCTCCTCTCACCCTATCTTTCGTCTCCTCATATACCTCCCTTACCCTCGTGATCAAGCCCCTCTTCACTTTCCTCTCTTCCATTGCCTCCCACAACCTCCCCCTATCCACTGACGGGAACGCGCTCTTTAGATCTACAAAAAACGCGTACACTTTGGCACCCTTTTTGGTCAATTCTCTATCCACCACGTATTGCAAGACGTAAATATTGTCAATAGTGCGTAATTCCTCTATAATTTTCCTGCCTCTCCCTATCCCCTTTCTTATACAGTAGTACGATTAAACCCTCTCTCCACTCTCTTGGGAATCCCTCCCCTCTCCATACCTTTTTCACTACCCACTTCAGCCTCTGTCTTACCTCTTGTGTGATAAACAGCCACGCTTCGTTCTCTACCCCGTCAATCCCTGCTGCCTTTGATTTTTTCAACTTCCCTACCTGCTTCTCTATCTCCTCGTTGTTCAGCTCCTCTTCATCTACCTCTCTGTTTCTTCTAATCCCCTCATCTCTCTTTCGAGTATCTGACCCCTGAAATGAATCCTCAAAAAATTTTCTCCATTCGTCGCTCCCTATCTTCTCACTTATCCCCACCCTACGTTTCCTAAACCTATTAATTGTCTTCCACACGTCCCCTTCTGTCTCAACACTTTTAACTCCTTTTCCAGCTCTTTTTCTTTTTCCTGCTCTTTCTTCTTACACCTCGCCCTAAACTCCTTCCTGATTTCTACGTACTCTTCCCTTTTCGCGGTTCCTTCATTCCACTTCCTGTACTTCTTTTTCACCGTTCTCTTCATCATTTTACATTCCCTATCCCACCACGGCTTTACCATTCCTTTCTTCTTTTTCCTAAATACCTTCTTTTACACACAACCTTTCACTTTCTCTTGTGGATCCTCCCATATCTCGTCCACGAACTCCCCCTCAAAGCTTGCGTTGCCCAACTTCTCCTGATACTTCTCTATCGCCTCTCTCGTCCATAACACCCTCTCCCCTATCAACCCTTCTTCCCCACCCTGCCTTTCGCCAGCCTCCCCCTGTATCCACAAACTCTAAAGGCTGATGGTCTGATTCCACCTTTCCTTCCACTACGAATTTCTCTATCTCCTCAAGCCTTTGCATATTCATAATCACGTAGTCTATGACCGATACACCCGTCTTACTCACATACGTGTATTCTCCCTCTTCGTCCCCTTTTACCATACCATACGTCACCCCCCCCCCCTCTTCTCTTAGAATCTCCCCCTCTTTATTTTACTATTGTATCGTTCGATTTCCTTCCAAAGCTCTCTCTTTCCTGGTACAGGCCTCCTTCCCACCCAATTCTCGCATTAAAGTCTCCCCCCATTACCACCATACCCTCATCTCTCTCTTCTAGTAATTTTTCTACCCTTTCTTTAATCCTTTCCATTCCATCCTTATTGTACACAGTCACAAAGTTATATATCACCCCTCCTATCTTTACAGCCCTTATTTGCACATCCTCCCACTCTCCTTCTCCATGAACTTCTTCCTCTAATCCATGCCTAAACCCTGTTATAATTCTCCCACTAGCCCTTTCTTTCCTTTTTACTTTGACCGCCTCCTGTAGCCTCCACCTATACCCCCTTGGCAACTTTCGCTCTAATCTATCCCATTCCTTTCTTTCTACCCACGTCTCTACCAGTCCAATCACATTGAATTTCTGAAGATACCCCCAGAAATCCGCATCTTTCTTTTTTATCCCTTCTACGTTCCAGTGAAACACCTTTAACATTCCTCCACCCTCCTTTACTCCCACCCCCTACTTCCCCCGAAACAAATTCCCCTGCTCTTCCTTCAACACCTCCTTCTATTCGTCTCATACCCACAATTTCTCGTCTCTTTTTATTTTCCGATACCCTTCCTTCACTGCTCTCCCTTCGCTACTCTCCTTTCTAGCCCTGTCATTTAGCATTCTCTGAACATCCCTTTCCTTCCTCGTCAAATCTGGATCGATAAAAACCTTATTGTCCTTTATCCTATTTTCCATACGCATTACCCCCAATTTTTCTTCCCAGCTCTCTAATTCCACCACCGCAACTCCATTCTCCATTCTCCCCTCCATCCTAACTTTCCCTACCTTGCCTCTAAACCACCCTATGCTCTGTAGCAGCGCTTCCAACCCGTCCCTTTCTTCCCCGCTCTTGAGTTTCAATCCTCTTATCGCTATATTATTTCTCCTATCTGCCTTTTCTTTTCTCTCCATTCTCAACTCCATTGCCCTTATCCTTTCTCTATCCGCTCTCTCCTCCTTTTCATTCCTACGGTCTCCCACTTTCTCTTCTATCATGCTGTCCACTTTCTCCCATATACTTTGCTTCTCACTCTCGCCCCTGTCCACTGCTTCTATTCCCGACCTGCCCTCCACCTTCTACAGCCTTTTTTTCGCCCTTTTCTTCCACATCCTAATATCTTCTTCCATCTCCTTTATTTTATCCTTTTTTTCCTTCCTTACCGACACCAACTCCCTCTGCAATCCTTCTACTTTTCCCCTCAGCTCTTTTACTTCCTTTCCCAATCTCTCATCTCTTACCCTCAGGTCCTCCCTCATACTTTCCATCTGCTCCATAGCCCCCCTTACGTCCTCCCTAAACCCTCTGATCTCGCCTATCAGCACCCCGATAGCCTCCTTCTCCGTCTGTCCCTCCAATTTGGGGGGGAGGGGTGACCTACGTGTTCGTGCGCTTTTTTTAAAGGGACTCTCTAGCGCACTTTTCTCCGGACCTCTCTTTGCTTTCCCTTTTCGTTTTGAAGAGATCCTCCCCCTCACTTGCACTGGACGCTCTCTCCCTTGCCTGATCTCTTCTTCCGCTCCGATTCTTCCTCCTCTCTAACGCGCCACTTGACACCGGACTACGCACGACTGGCCGTCGTGACCCTCTGGAAATTTCCTCCCCGTCTACTTCACTACCAGCACTGTCAGTACTCTCGCTGCCCACCTCCCGCTCATCCGTCGGCAACTGTAATCTATCCATACACAAAAGTACTGACTGCCGCCCACAGATGTCTCTTAAGGCTGCATCAGCTTTACGTATCAATTACAATTCTTCTGTATGCTCTGTTAAAATGTTAAAATTTCGCATATATTAGGGTTGAATTTAACTCCTGTACTATAATTGTATGCATAGCAATTACACAGCCACACAAAAAAAGTGTGCGGACCTGGTAACAAGACACATGTATTCCTATGGATTTTGGGGCGCTGAATTCAAATTCGGTATCAAAAATCACCCATCACGTCATGGTTGAGCCATAAACTCAAAAAATGATGAAAAATCATGCACTGAGGCAAATAAATTTGAAAATAATGCCAGCGATGCAAATTTTCACTTCAAAAACATGTCGACAACTCTGAAGGATCAACCCTTGCCTGATATCAACTTATTTAACATAACTTTACCTAACAGAACCTCACCTCACCTAACCTGAATTAACAGAAACTTATTGAACTACACGTAAAGCTCTGGAAGCATATTTTCCCAGTAGCAAATGTGTGCTACATCGAATGGGTCAACTCGAGCCTAACCTAGAAATAAATCTAACCTAGCCTAACCTAAAAAAACCTGACCTTACCTAACATAACCTAACTTAACTTCACGTAACACAATTAAACTCATTGTGTTGTCCCGTTGTGTTTGCGGTACCGTTTCATTCAGCTTCGGCTTAATCTACATAGAGGTTTAACCTATCCTAACCTAACAAAATCTGACCTAACCTAACCTAGCCGAATGAAATTCAACCACACGTGTAGCTATGTAAGCGTATGGTTCTCAGTCTTAAATGTGTGCTATATTTAATAGGTTAAGTCGATCTTAACCTACAAATGAATCTAACTTAACAGAACCTAACGAAATTTTGCTTATCGCAACACAACTTAACTTAAGTGTTCCCGTTGTAATACAATAAAATTCATTTCATTGTACTACAAGTGGTTAAAAATTTAGACGAAATAATTCGAAATAATTCGAACATTCTGAATATATTACTTTTAATTCGGTAATTGCAGAATTATTATTTTTCACCTTTTTAATTACAAAAAAGAGCAATTAACGTGACAATGTTTGTATCAACTAAAATGTAGAACTGTAACTTAAACATGCAAATAAATAAGAGTTTTATGCAAAATTTTTTTCTCTCTGCTTTTCTTAAAGTCTTCAGTCTATTTTCTGCCTGCTATAACGTGTCCTTTTCTCTTCGAAGGAACGATGCAAAGGGTTACGCTTGCGTTTAAGACCTATATTCGTTTCCCTGATATCGTTGATCATGTGGCTCACGAAATTAGCATCTCTTGTCAACATTCGAATCCGTGGTCCATCAAAGACTCCTTTCAATTTAGCGTCTGAAACATTAGGGAATTTAAGGGATATATACTTATAGCATTGTCCATCTTTGTCTAACGCCTTGACAAATTGCCTCATGAGCCCAAGCTTTATGTGGAGGGGTGGTAGTAAATTTTTTTCTGGATCAACGAGGCTTTGGTTGATGATATTTCGAGAACCAGGTTTGAATGAATCTCTTAAAGACCAATGTTTTTTGCTGTAATGATTGGCTCGATCTCTGCTATTCCACAGGCATATAAAGCATGGCTCTCTCGTGAAACCGAGAGCTGCGTTTTGACGAATCAATAAAAAGTCGCCATTCTTCGTCTCTGTACACATTTTTCTTCAAGTGGTTCATTAGTCCGTTAACGTCAGTGCAGTACACTAA
>NC_046660.1:115290980-115298973 GCF_010883055.1 Belonocnema kinseyi | reverse complement strand
AGAGACCGCTCTCTTTCAAATGTGTTATGGAACTGGTAAGTAAAAGACAAGATAATGTGGGGGTCGGCTTGCGAGTGCGTCGCATCCGATAGTCGTTAAAAACCGTCCTGTTTAAAATTCTTAGAAAACCCATAAATACACGCACATGTATATTGAAAGTGAAGAAAATTTCAATTCTATATGTGCAGAATTGGAGAAATATAAAATGTAGATCCAGAAAAAGGAACAAAAAAAGACCAAAAAGACTCATTTTCAAGATATATTCATATCCGTATCACAGCAAAAAACAGGTATTTTCGATAAAATAGTTGTATTTTCAACAATATAGATAGACTATCACTTGAGAAGAAAATGTCAAGCAACTAAAACAGACCAGTTTTCAATCATACATTTGTACCCCCAATTAGAAAAAATTGAATTTTCCACCGAATAAAAAAAGTATTTTTAAATATATACATATATATACATATATACCCCGGCCCGGTTCAAAATCTCGGCGTTATTTTTAGTTTGTAGGTTTAAATTTCCTTTGTTTTCTTTCTTTTGTCGTGAAATTATAATGAATTGCTATGAATTACTTATCTTTAAGTACGTTTCCGAATTTCCCAGTAACTGCATATCGAAGCACAATTTTAAGAAAGTTTATTTATACCAAATTGAAAATTTTCTATTTTGCTTTTTCTCCAACCGAGTATAGAAGAGACCGCTCTCTTTCAAATGTGTTATGGAACTGAAACGGAGAAATACCGTCGATCAATTAATGATTCGATAAAAACGTCATACTTCAACTGTTATGGGACTTCAATGACAAATTTGGATAAACCGTGGGTACCAACCTCAATTTGTTATACTTGTCGATTAAATTTGTCAAATCGGGAAGATGAAAGTACCAAGAGGCAAACTGTTATTTAACCACATGTTTGGCGTGAGCCCAACGATCATGATATTGATTGTTACTTTGGCTTATACAAAACAGGAGGTTTTTATAAAAAGTATTTGGAGAAGATCGTTTACCCTGATGTAAAAAGTGTTAGACCAGCCAAGATTGGTATTAGAAATCACTCTGAAAACAAAAGTGACCGATCAACTCACGAATCAGTGGATACTGACGATCCTAATGCAACTGAAGATTCTTCTTGGGAAGAATCAGATGATGAAAGTCCTAAATTTTTTGATCAAGACGGATTAGACGATTTTATACGCGAACTTGATCTTTCGAAAGATAAAGCTGAGCTTTGCGCTTCAAGACTCAAAGAGAGGAAACTATTGTTATCTGGCACTATAGTAACTGTTCACAGAAATAGAGAAGAAAAGTTTATCAAGTACTTTTCAATGGACAGTGGGATTATATATTGTAATGATATCAAAGGACTCATTAATTTATATAAAATAAACTTATATACGCCAGAGGATTGGCGTCTTTTCATAGATTCGTCTACAGAAATTCTGAAAGCAGTACTGTTACATAATGGAAATAAGTACGCTGCAATTTCAGTAGGTCAATCAACTACACTGAAAGAATCTTATGATACTTTCCAGTTGCTCCTGATAAAAATAAAATACAATGTCCATAATTGGCTTATTTGTGGTGACTTCAAAATGATAAATCTGATAATAGGTTTACAATCAGGAAACATTAAATACCCTTGTTTTCTTTGCCTTTGGGACAGTCATGCAAGGGATGAACATTGGATAACGGAGAAATGGCCAGACAGATTAGAGTGGACAGTTGGTCAGTATAATGTTGTTTATGAAAGTCTTGTTGACAGAAAGAAAGTATTATTGCCACCACTTCATATAGAACTAGGATTAATGAAGCAATTTGTGAAAGCCTTAAATACCGAAGAAGAATGTTTCAATTATTTCAGATCTACATTTCCGCATTTAAGTGATGCCAAAGTTAAGGAAGGTATTTTTGTTGGGCCTGATATAAGAAAACTTATCAAAGATGATGACTTTATCAAAACCATGACAACTATTGAAAAGGATGCATGGTTGAGTTTCAAAGATGTTGTACAGAAATTTTTAGGGAACGATCGAGATCCAAAGTTTGGAACTATTGTTTCTAGTATGTTAAAGAATGTTAAAAGATTAGGTTGTTTGATGAGTATGAAATTAAATTTTCTCATATCTCATTTGGATTATTTCCCAGAAAATGTTGGAGCATTCAGTGAAGAAATCGGCGAAAGTTTTCATCAAGACTTTCATCAAAAAGAGCAACATAACAAGGTCGATGAAATGTAAGAATGATGGCCGACTATTGTTGGTCTTTGCAAAGAAATGATAATGACCCTACTAGTCATAAATGAAAGTCTCTTCAACGATCGTTTGAGATGAACCGCGAACGTTTTCATAAGAAAACAAGCAATTAGTTTCACCTTCATGGGACATACAATCGTAAGTCTTGCTTTAACTGGCTGGGCAATCGTAAGACTTGCCTTGACTGCTTAGACGATTCAAAGTCTTGCCTTGACTGACTGGGCGATTCAAAGTCTTTCCTTGATTGACTGAGCAATCTAAAGTCTTGCCTTAATTGGCTGGAAAATATTAAGTACTTCATTGTGTAGCTGGAACATCCCAAGTCTTGCCTTAACTGAATGGGCAATCGTAAGTCTTGCCTTGACTGGCTGGAGGATTCAAAGTCTTGTCTTGACTGACTGGGCGATTCAAAGTCTTGCCTTGACTGGCTGGGCGATACAAATTCAGGCCTTTATTGGCTGGGCAATTTAAAGTCTTTCCTTGATTGGCTGGACAATCTAAAGACTTTCCTTGATTGGCTGGGCAATCTAAAATCATGCCTTAATTGCCTGGAAAATATTAAGTACTTCCTTGCGTAGCTGGACAATCCCAAGTTTTACCTTAACTGAATGGGCAATCGTAAGTCTTGCCTTGACTGACTGGGCGATTCAAAGTCTTGCCTTGACTGGCTGGGCGATACAAATTCTTGCCTTTATTGGCTGGGCAATTCAAAGCCTTTCCTTGATTGGCTGGGCAATCTAAAGTCTTTCCTTGTTTGGCTGGGCAATCTAAAGTCTTGCCTTAATTGCCTGGAAAATATTAAGTACTTCCTTGCTTAGCTGGACAATCCCAAGTCTTGCCTTAACTGGCTGGGCAATCTTAAGTTTTGCCTTGCTTGACTGGACGATTCAAAGTCTTGTCTTGACTGGCTGGACGATAAAAAGTCTTGTCTTTATTGGCTGGGAAATCCAAAGACTTGCCATAATTGGCTGGGAAATCTAAAGTCTTGCCTTAATTGGCTGGAAAATATTAAGTACTTTCTTGCTTACCTGGACAATCCATTCAATATTCGCTCTTCTAGGAGTTATAACAAAAAACTGAGTCAATCGAAAAAGAACCCTTGAAAACTCCTCAGATAACATTTTCAAGGGACAGTGGCATACCTTCTCGGCGTTAATGGGTTGATACGCTAAATTGAAAAATTTCATTTCAAGGTTAGCTCGCTTGTAGTTTGGAATTCAATTATTTCACGAAATGTGAACGACTAAATTCGCTGCTCCCAGGGTTAGATAGGTTAGCCTGCTTATGATTTGGTACGGGTGATTTCTGGGTTTAGGTGGATTAGCAGGTGGGTTAACCCACTTGTGGCATGGAACTTCATTATTCCATGAAAAATATGCGACTAAACTTATTATTCCCAGAGTCAGGTGGGTTAGTATGCTTGTGGCTTGTTAGGCGTGGTTTCTACCCCTAGAAAACGGCTTCCGTGGACATGAAAAGACACGGGTTCCATATTTTTTATTGTTTTATCAATGTGCAAAGTTTGGCTCCAAACGACTGTACGCTTTTTTGTTGGTATTTTGTGCGGGATCCTTTGTTATTTTTTAAATCCCTAAATTGTGGCCGCCATGTTGGATCTTCTAGGGGTTATAACAAAAAACTGACACCGGCAATAGGAAGGGCACCCTCGAAAACCCCGGAGATAATATTTTGAAGAAAAAATGTCGTAACGTCAGCAATGAGAATGCGTTGTATAAACCTGAACACCGCAGCGTTAATGGGTTAAAACGCTAAAATAAAAAATTTCAAATTACAATATTTTGGATGAAAAATAAAGATATCCTAATAAATCCAAGTAGGTTTGAAAGAGGAAGATTAGTTCTTTCAAATTCCGTATTAGCTTTGTGGTAGACATTTTTCTCGTGCAGTTACATAACCTCAAAAACAGCTGAAAAACGCGTTTTTTGCACTTTTAGGTTAGGATATCTTGAAAACCTGACGTACAAGAGCAATTTTGAGTTTGTATTCGGATTCAGCGCATCAAAATCCTTCGGAAATGTTTGGTCTGTTTTCTGGCTTTTGACTTTTGTCAAATTTTGTCGGCCTGTGTAATTTTTATATTTACGCGATTTCCCGAAATCGTAATCGACTATATCAATTATGAATACTGAAATATCAAGTAGTATTATAAAACTCTTTTCAGTGTGCAGAACAATTCCTATTTAAAAGCTTAGGTATTGCTGACAGAAATTGCATGTGACTCGAAGTATTTTGTGAAAATATTTTTTTTTTACATTACCTAAGACCAATTTCGCATGAAGAATATTGATTTATTAATTTCAAAATTTTAAATAGAGGTATTATATATATATATATGTGTGTGTGTGTGCGTGTTTGTGTGTGTGTGTGTGTGTATAGGCTGTTCATGTCTCTCCGTGTAGTACACTCTACGTTGTCACCTCACCCATTCTCCACAATAATATTTAAAACTTGTATGCATACATTTCTTAAGGGGAGCCTTCTTAATAGTTTTCTCAAAAGAGTGGTAACAATTTTCCATTTTGAAATTTCATATATAATTATATATTTGTAGATACGCGCAGTACGATGTCACCTCACCGGTATATATGGAAGTTTATATAGTCTGTACGTTCTCGCCTCAGGCGGTGTTGCCATGTCTGGGAGGTATGTTCGCAATGCTTTTACCGTACCTGCATCCATGCCTCCTAGATATCACCGTGATCTGTCGATTCAGTAAAATGAGTTAATCATTGATTCAAGTTAAGAAAAATAATGGTTTAAACAATTTATTATTATTTCTGAAAATATGATTATATATCATTTTCTTATATTTTCATTTTCAACACTTTCTTTTTTTGCAATTAAAATAAGGTAAATATTATTATAATTTAACAAACCTAACAGTTCAAGAGTCAATTCCTCTTCTCATCAGGAAGAATCATCAATCCAATGTCAATAAAATTGTATAAGTCCTTATATTAATAAAGAAAAAGTCAAAATTCTTGATAATTAATTCATGTTTTTAACATTCTCATCTGAATTAGTTCTGTAGTACTGATGTTGTCATTTTTTTTATAATAACATATTTAACATCAAAATATCAGAATGAATAATTCAAATTTCAAAAAAGGGTTCAAAACACTTTAAATTTGAATTTACGAAAGGAAACAGAACGTGGGTTCTAATTCATTTTAAAGGCTAACTTCGAATCAATCAAGAATTTTTACTTTTGTCTTATTGACTCTCGAAACGTCGAGAAATTTTAATAATGGAATAAAGCATCTTCTCAACATCATGGTATTTTACTTAGTCTGAAGTATGTCAGTTTTGTACATCTTACTACATTTAATATAATATTATTTGTTTATTATCTATTATTGTTATTATCTTCTCCTCTAGTAATGCTGCACAGTTGCAGATTTTTAAACATAATATCCACTTTTGTTCACTTTTCAACTAAATTCAGGAGATGATTAAAGCAAATTAAGAAACAAAATTGTTTAAACAATTTTTAATTTTTTTAATAATACTATCTGCAAATAATTCGATCAATTTGCAGTTTTTTCTAAAGTTTTCAACTTTGGGTGCACATTTCAATTAAAGCTGAGCTAATAATTATTTCATGGTAACAAAATTAATTGCTTAAACAATGTATGATTATTAAGAAATATTTTTTTTATATTAAAACCAGATAGTTATGTTCTTATATGCAACTTTTAACTTTTCTATGAGTTTTTAGGTTATGAAAAAAAATTAACAAAAATCAGAGCTGACGATTTTGTAAAAATATCTTTCTTTTTTGTTAATAGATTTTTCCGATGCAGAATTATGTATTTGAAATATTCTTCAAATTTTGCACATGGGTCGTGTTAAATGTAACTATTCCTTTGAAAGACTATTTGCTTTAATTAATATATTTGAAACATTGCATCTATCAGGAGTTACTGCAGAGTAAAATAATTATAAATAATAATAATAATCTATTTAAGCAATTGTTTTAATTAATTGATCAATTAACTATTAATTCACTCGTACAGGCAAGTGAAAAACGTAATTTTGAAAAAAAGAAACTTTCTAGCATTATTCTAAGAGAAGAATTTTATAAGTAATAATAGTTGTTTAAAACATTTATCTCTGTTAAATTTAATTTATTATTGCCTGTAATCGAGAAGTTGAAAAAAATGAGATATTCTAGAAAAAAAAGTAAACCTGTAAATATAATTTTTAAACGTAATCTTGCTTTTTGTAAATTCAAATAAAATAGCAAGACGTATTCCTATGGATTTTGGGGCGCTAAATTCAAATTCGGTATCAAAAATCACCCATCACGTCATGGTTGAGCAATAACCACAAAAAATGACGAAAAATCATGCACTGATGCAAATAAATTTCAAAATAATGCCAGTGATGCAAATTTTCACTTCAAAAACATGTCGACAACTGTGAAGGATCAACCCTTGCCTGATATCAGCTTATTTAACATAACTTTACCCAACAGAACCTGACCTCACCTAACCTGAATTAACAGAAATATATTGAACTACACGCAAAGCTCTGGAAGCATATTTTCCCAGTAGCAAATGTGTGCTACATCGAATGGGTCAACTTGAGCCTAACCTAGAAATAAATCTAACCTAGCCTAACCTAACCTAACCTCACGAAACATAAATAAACTGATTGTGTTGTCCTGTTGTGTTTGCGGGACCGTTTCATTCAGCTTCGGCTTAACCTATATAGAGGTTTAACCTATCCTAACCTAACAAAACCTGACCTAACCTAACCGATTACGCTGGCAACCCTGTTCTTGCGTACTTTCATATTTTGACATTAATAGCAGTAAATGTCTGGAGTTTCGTAACCGTTTGTTGATAGCATTATTCGTCTGGGTCTATAACCAGGGCACCTCTACGTGGTCACGGTGGGCAACGGATCCACATTGGCTGAGTCCCTGGGTAAACAGTGTTCATGCCGTCATGGCAGACACAGGTAAAAAGTGTATTACGATGCAGGGAAAACCCCCAGTATCAGCGCCTGGCCAGGGTGGTAAAGCGGGCTCTCCGACGTCGTCATCATGTAACCGTAGCTTTTCATCAATGGATTACTTGGTTGGTGTAGAGTCTCATGCTACAAGGAAAAAAACCGCGACCATTTCTTAATCGCATGCCTGCAAGAATAGCTCACATTCATTCTGTTATATTTGCAGTAAATATGAAGTGAGCAGTTTGCGAAAATCAATCGACGAGGAAGTGAAAAGTCTTTATGAAAAGTGTTTTGACCGTAAATTGCTGCACCAAGAAACAAAATGGGTTCCTCACGTCATTTTCAATTCCTGCAGACTTATATTGTATCGTCTAAAAATTCGAACAACGAAAAGTACCGCAAGTACTCTACACCAACCACATGGAAAAAACCCGTTATTGCGAAGGACTGCTACTTTTGCATGAATTCCGTCAAAGAGTTCAACGCCAAAAAGAAAAATAACATTTCGTACATTAATGTGTGCACAGTCACAAGAGCCATTGAAATCAATAAAAATGCACGTCAGACTGATTTAAGCGCTTTAGAAGATGATAGAATGGAAGTTGAAAGTCAACGACATGGAGACGGTAGTGAAACCAGTGTCGAACAGAATATAGTCCTGATGATTCCGATGAAAATGACGAAAAAGATGACGAATATGGCGTGCATAAAATGAAATTGAAGGTTCCAATATTAGTGTCGCAACTAGAACTGA
>NC_046660.1:115281967-115290880 GCF_010883055.1 Belonocnema kinseyi | reverse complement strand
TCTCTATCCCATCCACACACTACTCCTTTCCCCTGCCGAGTGAGTCACGCCTACCCCGAAAGGGAAATGGCTTAATGGTGTAATAATAATAATAATACTTTCCACAAACGCGACAAAACGTATTAACTTTCTTAGCGCAAGGAGTTCTTGAACTCATTTTTTTCTTATAATGAACAGTAACGTGGAAATTCTAAAACTCACTATATACCAAAATCACGATGGACACGAAATGTAACCGCTAGACAGATTTCAAATACAAAAAGAATTTTATTACCTACGCATCCAACCGTTAGCCCGCCACTCAAACGTGGTCTCTAACACGAAAAGATTTGTAGTAAAAAACGAATTTCATCACCTACGCATAAACCGTCATGAAAGCGTCGCCAGCTCAGTAAGCCAGCTAGGGATCGAAGACTGTCTGCGCCGTACAACGGCGCGCACATACAGCGAACGTAAACATTAGAATGCACACAGAGTGCGCAGTAGCATTCCGCGCAGACCGTCTTCTTTTGTTTTATCAATGTCCGAAGTTTGGTTCTAAACGACTGCATGCTTTTTTGTTGGTATTTTGTGCGGGATCCTTTGTTCTTTTTTAAAGCCCTAAATTGTGGCCACCATATTGGATCTTCCAGGGGTTATAACAAAAAACTGACACCGGCAATAGAAAGGGCACCCTCGAAAATGCGTTGTTTAAATCTGAACAACGCAGCGTTAATGGGTTAAAAAGCTAAAATAAAAGTTTCAAATTACAATATTTTGGTGAAAAATAAAGATAACCTAATAAATCCAAGTAGGTTTGAAAGGGGAAGATTAGTGCTTTCAAATTCCGTATTAGCTTTTGTGGTAGACATTTTTCTTGTTCGGTTACATAACCTCAAAAACAGCTAAAAATGCGTTTTTTGCACGTTGAGGTTAGGGTATCTTGAAAACATGACGCACAGGAGCAATTTTGAGCTCGGATTCGGATTCAGCGCATCAGAATTCTTCGGAAATGTTAGGTCTGGTCTCTGGCTTTAAAATTTGTCGACATGTGTTATTGTTAGTCTAATTACGAAACTTTACAATTAGAATATGAAAACTTAATATTTTTATAGAACAAGAATTGGTATATTCAATAGCAAATTGTATATTTTGTGTATTAAAACGCATAATAAGAAAAATTAATAATGACATTCAAATAATATAAAATCAATTATAGGAATTAATAAATTAAGGTACAAAAGTTAATATAAATATTCTAAAAATTAATATAGTCAAAGAGAAAGTGAAAGGTAATAAGAAATATTTTTATTTTCTGTGATAGACGCTAACAGAAATTTTAATCTTCAGTTGAGGAAATTGCAAATCACTATATGAAAAATTCCAAATAGCTTTGATAACCTCCCGAGGGTAGCCGAATCCGCCGATTGTGCCTCATAGCCGAGCACTCACAACGTTAATCGGAGAACTTCGTGTTTCCCGCTAAATTGATCAAGATTCATGTATGGACACGTATTTTCCAGTGTTTTCTTTTTAAGGCAAGAGCGGTAATTATTGGCTTAAGTATACATTTTTTTGTGATATTCAACTTACAAATTATAAAAAGTATTAGTTGAAAATTTCAAGGATTTTACCAATCACGTTTTGAACATCAGATTACAAAGCATTGCTAGAGATTCTAGAAGGTTTTTATACATTTTAAAGACTTTGAAATATTTAAAAGGATTGTTGAACGTTTTTCAAAGATTTTTGAACATCTTACAGAGATTTGATGAATTTAAATGATTTAAAGAAGGCGTGTACATCACTGATTTAAAAATATTTCACAAGAATTTCACAAGGCTTTTAAATATTTCATAAGATTTTAAGGATTTCAACATGTTAAAAAGGGTACATTACACCAGATTTCAAAGATTGTAGGACATTTATAAGATTTAAAAATATTTCACTAAGATTTCAAAGAAGTCGATGATTTTAACAAATAAAAAGAATTGACAAATATTTCAAAAAATTTCACAAAAATTTACCAAAGATTTCGAACATTTCATAAAGATTGCATGTGTTATATGCATATGTTTGCGAACTATGTATTTAAGTGAAGTTTAAGTTAGTTACATCAGCGAATCTGTATTCTACATTGTTATGTGTACAAATACTAATAATGATAATTATAATGTGCGTATTTATGTGCTATAATTGTGCAGTGTCAGTTGGTGGAGTTTCACGGCGGGTTACGAACTTGTCGTTTTCGTATTTTCGACCGTCACATTTTTCTCGAATGACTCATAATTTTTAGTAGTCTTTAGCAAATTTCAGAATCCTCTCTTTCAAAATGTGAACAAATTATTATAATCTTTCTAATATTTGACATTATTGTCTTGCTTAAATTTGATATTGTGGATTTTAAATATCACATTTTCTTTTGCAAGTTTTGTATAACTAAGGGGGGGGGGGGGTATCGTTTTAAAGAAAATTTCTTCATTTTTTTTTATTTGATTTTCTGAATGGAGAACCTTTCCAGAATATTGTGTGCAAATTTGAGACGAAGCGGAAGAAAACTAACGAGGATAGAGTGGTTTTAGTAACCGCACCTCATACTCGTCGTAGACAGGAGCAAAAAGTTATTTTAGACATCATGGATTATAGCAGCATTCTTTGTGGACCTGGCATCGATTATGAATCGATTATGTTTTATTCCAAATTTTTTAGTGTTCAAAACTTTAAAGCGTTTTTCCCACAACTAACGTTTCCAAAGTCGGTGCCTCTCCTAACTTCAAAACTACTGCACTGTTCCATTTGAAATTTGGAACACTATTTCTGTACATAATTTACGAGGTAACGCTGGAGATTTTTTTTCAAATTTATTAATAGTTTTTATTTTACAATAACAAATTACCCGATTTTTTTACCAAAAGCGCGTTTTTCACTTCCAAGTATTCCCAAAAATTGGAAAATTGAAATTTCGAAAAACCCTCCCAGCGCTACCAGGGAAAAGCAATTATCTAACGAAAGAACTTTGATTTTTTTATTTATAATGTTGCAGCACCGAGTTATTAGGGGCACCGCAATTCTACTTTTTCAGGAGACGCTTCCGAATAATTGATGTGATTGCCGTATTTTTTAATATTTCTACATGAAAATTTTTTAAAATATACTTCGAATGCTATACTTGAATGTACTATTGGTTTTAATCAAAAGATTTTAACTGCGTCGTGACAACAAATTCGCAAAAATGTGCCTTTTTTTGCACGAATTAACGTTACCCCCCCCCCCCTTGAATTAATTTTCCAAAATAAGTCTTTCATAAATTATTAATAAATACTATACTACTTTTTAATGTATATACCCGATTTCCCTAAATCGTAAAAGATGACGTTAATTTTGGTTGCAGAGAATCTTTCGTCGGAAATCGATGCAAAGTTTATCTTCTGTTTTTTCTGTGTAACAACAGTCCACAGAAAAAACTAGTGGCGGACTGGATACCCAGGGATGCGGCTAGGGGTCCAATCCTGGGGGCGACTCCTTAAAAAAAGGTCATCGGAAAAAAGGAAAAACTGTTTCTAAGGAGTATAACGTGAACGCATTAGATGTGTGTGAAACTCCCCCCCCCCCCACTGTTATAAAAGCTGTTTTCATTTTTTCGAAAACTCAAATTTTGATCACACAACAAAAATAATTAAAAATAAACGATTCTGTTTCGTAGTCTAAATATGCAAGTTACAAGTCACCCACAAACGAGCTCCAAATTCTTCAACAATCATTTTCTATAGTACGCGTTGTTTGTATTTTAAGCTTCGTTTAGATCTTAAAAAAAAGAATTGAGAATAAAAATTTTAATTTGTATAATAACAAAGTAGTTAATTTATAGAAGGCGAACTCTTTAAATTATAAAAACAAGACAGTGAAAATATGTCTGCTTCAATACCCATGCATATAATAAATTGTAATAATATAAATTTATTGCAACGATACATTTTTCAGGGTAGTTAAAAATAAAATTTATAAATATGGAACAAAAATATTAAATTATTCATGAAAAATAAAATTTGTGAATATGAAATCCCGGGTCGTGATACAAAAATGAATATAATTTACATTTGATATACTGATGATGTACGTAATGCAGAAAAGTTCGCATTTTGGAAAAAATCGAGGGCGAAGCATAAGATACGTGATGAGAATGTGTTTTTTTTTAAAAGCCGAAGGAGCTTTAACAAAAGATAATTCGCAATCACCAAATTACAGTTCTGTCGATGCTTTGACCTTTAATTTTTAAAAATGTGTGGAAGTACAAAGACCGAGCATGCAGCGTAAAGTAAATACATTATCGAGGGCAAAGCGCAACCAAAAGTCGCGCACCCTAGACGCGCTGCAACCAGAAAGCAACAAGAATGTGCCCGCGCAGTGGGCAGATTGTTTTTTGTCTAAGAGTTCAACCAATTATTAATTTTTTTTCATGTTTCTTATTATTTTTCAAGATTGAAAAACTTGTAGCACCATAGGCTGCAAGGTTTCAAGTATTTTTGCTGCGAAGATTTAAGTCTTGATTTGAATAAGTAATTCATAATGATAATAACAACGCGCTCGATTATGTATTTACCTCGCGCTACGCGCTCGGTCTTTATATTTTCGCACATTCTTGCGCAAACCTTTTAAAATTAAGACTCAAAACTTCCACCAATGTAATTTTGTGATTGTAAATTCTCTTTTGTCAAAAGAGCTTAGCTCGAGAGTTTGAGCGCACGTACGGCGCGCGACTGATGGCTCTCTCACTCCGCGCTCGGTCTTTGCATTTCTTTCGCATTCGTGCACAGACCTTTTCAAATTAAAGGTCAACGGATCATTATCATGATTATTTTAATATTTATTTCTTATTTTGCTTTAAATTGTCTTCTAAGCTGCGCTGAAACATGTATCATTTTAATAAATTTATATCATTATAATTCATAATATGCATAAAAATTGAATCATACCAATTCTTATTTCCTTGTTTTTTTGTTGTTTTTTTTCAATCTTGTTCTTTACGATTAAAGAAAAACTACTGCGCATCTGCATAGGATCCTATGTTTTTTCAAAAAAATTTAATATTTTTATTTTGAATGTTATTTTGTACGACTAAAGCCAAATCTACGTGTCCTATAAAAAATAATAGCTCTTTTTTGGATATACAAGTTTTGTCTCATTGTTTTCGTAGCTTGTGTCGTTAGTCAAAAAATTTTTTATTCTTTTATTTTTAATGTTATGTTTTACAACTAAAAACAAGAACTATGCGTTCTATCGAAAAGTGATTCATAACAGATTTGTAGATCTTTCCAGGGCGCGCAATTTTAGCTTTTTCATTTTTTTCGTATCTTGCATAGTTTGACCAAAAAATGGAATTTTTGGATTTTTCATTATTTTTGGTATGGTCAAACTTTGGATTTTCAACTTTTCGACCAAATTAAAAAACTTGTTATTATAATCTTGTATGGACTTGTTCTTTCTTTTTTGGCCTTAAAAAATTGTGCCAAAGCAGAATGCAATCTGATCGATTTTTCGAAAGTTATCTTGACTACAGAATACAGACTACAGACTACAAACTACAGACTACAGACAGACAGACACCTTCGTAAAAATCGTCGATGGAAACCGACAACGTGAAATTTTACATAATACCAATACCTTCTTATTTGTTTAAACAATATCATCTTTTTGGGTCGCCCTGGTATGGCTTAGGGGGCGCCAACCAAGGGGGCACAGCCGGGAAACCCCAGCTGCGTCCCTATGCCAGTCCGCCACTGGAAACAACTCAGGTTTCCATTGGATCCCATTTTTGGTTCCAAAGGAGCTGCAAACAAAATGAACCCCACTTGCTGAAAAGAAACCCAAAACGAGAAATGAGCTCTAAATCATATCACGCTTGGGGTTCTAGAAGATCTCAATATTTTAATTGAGCCTATTTCTAAAGAACCTTTTTTTCGCTTTGCCCATTCGGATATTATGTTTAATTAAAAAAACCATATTTACCTTAAAGCACACATGTAATCGAACTCTGGTGGGCATAGTGTTTTGTTAACAGGGGGTAGTTTTTGGTGGTTGAAGTTGGTTGCACAAATTTGGAAAAATGAAGGTGGAAATAATGCACACATATAAAGTATATTTTGGATAATGTCGGGGCCAGCGAAACGTTTGGCTGGCCGCGCCAGTGTTTTTCTGAGGAATCAGGTACTTCCGGTGATGCACAAATTATAATTTTGGTTGTACAAATTTGAACATTAAATATGTGGCTGAAAAAAAGTTAAATTCGTGATCAGCACAACCGAAAACGTATTTTCTAAGGATTATTACCTTAATATGAGCAAACCATGACAAGCTACTAGGTTCACAATTCCTAAGGAATGTTTTTGACCTTCGTGTGACCTCTAGAGGTCACTGGAACCCGTGGTTAAAAAAATATCTGAAAGAATAACATTCAAAATAACGACATCTAACTTAAAGATATGGAAGACAAAAAACAAGTACTTTCAGTTAATTTTTATGGAGATATTTCAGAAATTTGAAACGTCTCTCAAATAAATTTGATATGAAAACAACCAGTGGACACAAAATTTTTCGTCGTCTTTGCAACATCGTTACGACAGCTTCACGACAACTTTACGATATCCTATGTCCATTTCGTTAAGATTTCTCATGATATCGTAAAGACGTCGTATAATCTGACCATGTCTTTACGATATCATAAAGATACCGTAACGCCATAAACATAGGATGTCATAAAGGTGTTGTAACGATGTGGCAACGATGTCGTAAAGACGTCGCCAAATTTCGTGCCCACTGGACAGTTTACCAAGTTAATTCAAAACTGGTCAAATTCAACAAACTGGACAAAGGCTGATAAGATACCTTAGACGAATACAAAGTTGTTTCTAAACTTGAATGCTGATGTGGAAAACTGTATTTTGGATGCAAAAAAGTCCACTATACGTATAAAAAGAGGAAAACACAACAACAACAAAATAAAATACAATCCAAAATACCACAAAGTAATAGAACGTTGAATAAAATTCCATAATGGTGATACCTCTTATATTGGCAGGGATAATATTGCAATATCGCAGTAAGATTCTAATTACTATAAAAGATACTTTGCTATTAAAAAAGAAGGGAACAATAGTATAAATAAAATTACAGATCTGAATCAATATATTTGGAATATAATCTTTGAAATTTGTTCATAACCATCGTGGTTCTTTCCGATACGGATGATAATTAGGCTGACTTCATTTAGCTAAGTTTTCAGGAGAAAGGAATAACCTATTTTTTCAACATTTCCTACGAGCTCAAAACTCCAGTATATTTTCTATAGCTTTTAGTGTAATTTAAGCTCCTATAACTTAAAAAACAATGAATTCTAAAAGATTTTTATTTCATTTAAGACTTCTACGTGTTAACTAAATTTCATACAAAATGAAGTTAGCCTAATTCTTAACGGTAACTAAACATGGTCAGTTACACCAGCCCCCCCCCCCCAACTCTTAATTTTCAAGTTTTCTATAGCCCACTGAATTGCGCCCTAAATGCGCTCTAATGCGCCACCGATAAGAAATTTGGCGCCACAAAGCTGTAGGAGTTATATTCTAAAGAAAAATTTTTGCGCTACATTTATAACCGAGTTATCTGCTTGCAATCCGCATTGATAAAGGGAGTTTCTTATGGGGTTTCAAATGCGCCATCAGATTTTTTTGAAAATCTTGAAAATTTCCCATGATATAGAGGTAAGAAAATTTTACGAATCGATGACCAACAAAATAAAAAGTTTGCAATCCGCATAGATGAAGTGACTTTCCTATGGGGTTTCGAATGCGCTCATATGCGCTACTTTCGAAATTGATAAAAAACCATAATCAACCCCCTCGTTACAACTTGTTACGATCTACTATCCAAAACTATCTCCAAATAACCTAAATTGCAATATAAAAATTTAGAATGGTCTCTCCGGATAGGATTTCAAATGCGCTCATATGGCGCCGCCTTCAAAATTAACAAAAAACCATAATCAACCCTTTTATTACCAATTATTACCGATCCATCGCCCGTAGATATCTCCGAATAACCTAAATTGCATTATACAATTTTATGACGGGTTTTTCGTATAGGATTTCAAATATTTTTTCTATCTGTTTAGAGATATTATTTGATAGTGGATCGTAACAAGTGGTAATAAGGGGCTTGATTATGGTTTTTTGTTAATTTTTGAAGTGGCGCAAATGAGCGCATTTGAAAACTTATCCGAAGAGACCTTTATAAATTTTGATATTGCAATTTAGGTTATTTGGAGATATCATCTGTTGTTGGATCGGCAACAAATGGTAATGAGGGGGCTGGTTATGGTTTTTTGTTAATTTTGAACCTAGCGCATATGAGCGCATTTGAAATCTTATCCGCATAGATCATTATAAACTTTTATATTGCCATTTAGGTTATTTGGAGATTGCTTTGGATAGTGTATCGGTAACAAGTGGTAATGAGGTGGTTGATTATGATTTTTTGTCAATTTCGAAAGTGGCGCATATGAGTGCATTCAAAACCCCATAGGAAAGTCAGTTCATCAATACGGATTGCAAACTTTCTATTTTTTTGGTCATCGCTTCGTAAAATTTTGATATCTCCATATCTTGGGCAATTTTCTAAATTTTCAAAAAAAAATTATGGCGCTTATGAGCGCGTTTGAAGACGAATAAATCCATGCCCTCAACTTTATATTGCACATCACTGTTGAGGATGCAAAACTTACGTTACACCCCCCTCCCTGCCGCCTACTCAAAAATATGATAGCTTTGTTAATTAGCTAGTGCAAATTATCTTAGTGATGGCGCATTTGAGCCAGCGGCGGATTGTAAAAGATAGGTATGATGAATTTAAAAAAAATATTTTTAGTTCAGAAAAATGGCGCCA
>NC_046660.1:115272540-115281867 GCF_010883055.1 Belonocnema kinseyi | reverse complement strand
TGGGCTTCGAAAAACCCGAAAATTAAGAGTGGGGGGGGGGGTGTAATAAATTTTATAGACAAATTACATATAGTTGGAATCGAAATAATTCGAACATTCTGAATATATTACTTTTAATTCGGTAATTGCAGAATTATTATTTTTCAACTTTTTAATTACAAAAAAGAGCAATTAACGTGACAATGTTTGTATCAATTAAAATGTAGAACTGTAACTTAAACATGCAAATGAATAAGAGTTTTATTCAAAAAATTGTTCTCTCTGCTTTTCTTAAACTTATGGGATATATTTATACTATCTTTCGTGTTTACATTTTATCTTGCTTTTTATCGTAATTAAATTGATTTATAGACCTACTTCAGTCTATTTTCTGCCTGCTATAACGTGTCCTTTTTTCTTCGAAGGAACGATGCAAAGGGTTACACTTACGTTTAAGACCTACATTCGTTTCCCTTTTCAACATCCAGCAAAAATCAGCCATCATGACCTCGTGCCATCTACCCTGATATCATTGTTCCATCACTTTTATGTCTTGATGAAAACGTTCCCCCTGTTCTTCGCTGAAATCACAAACATTTTCTGGAAACTTTTCCAGTTGGGAATCTAAAAAGTGAAGTTTTAAATTCATTCATTCAAGTTTTAAATAAGTCTGGACTTTTTTTGTTAACGAGGAAATTTGCGTTTACTGCCTTAAAACTTTCCCAAGCGTCCATTTCAATTTTCGTCATGTGTCTCACGAAATTAGTATATCTTGTCAATATTCGAATCTGTAGTCCATCAAAGACTCCTTCTTTCAATTTAGCGTCTGAAACATCAGGGAATTTAAGGGATATATACTTATAGCATTGTCCATCTTTGTCTAACACTTGACAAATTGCTTCATGATCCCAAGCTTTATGTGAAGGGGTGGTAGTGAAAATTTTTCTGGATCAACGAGGCTTTGGTTGATGATATTATGAGAACTAGGTTTGAATGAATCTCTTAAAGGCCAATGTTTTTTGCTGTAATGATTGGTTCGATCTCTGCTATTCCACAGGCATATAAAGCATGGCTCCCTCGTGAAACCCGATTGTTGGCCTAATACCATTGTTATGATTTTGAGATCACCACATATTTGCCATTTGTGATTCGTGTAATTAACTTTTTCAAGAAGCATTTTAACATTCTTATATTCTTCTTTGATGACCGTTGAGTGAGCTATAGGGATAGGAGCGTAAGTATTCGTGTTATTCAGTATAATAGCCTTAATGCTGCGTTTTGACGAATCAATCAATGAAAAGTCACGATTCTTCGTCTCTGTACGCATTTTTCTTCAAGTGATTCATTAGTCCGTTAACGTCAGTGCAGTACACTAAAGACGTCTCTTCGTCTTTAACGAAAAACTTTCTGAATTCTTTGTCCCTGTCGCGATAGAATGAAACTTTTGTCTTTGGCTCTAGAAGATGACTTCTTTTTAGAAATAAAGCGGCAAATTCAGCACCGTCTTTCGGTAATCCAAGATCTCTAATAAAATCATTCAGTTCTAGTTGCGACACTAGTATTGGAAGCTTCAATTTCATTTTATGCACGCCATATTCGTCATCTTTTTCGTCATTTTCATCGGAATCATCAGAACTATTTTCTGTTCGATCACTGGTTTCACTACCGTCTCCATGACGTTGACTTTTAACTTCCATTCTATCATCTTCTAAAGCGCTTAAATCAGTCTGGCGTGCAATAACGGGTTTGAATTTTTCAGACGATACAACATAAGTCTGCAGGAATTGCAAATGACGTGAGGAACCCGTTTTGTTTTTTGGTGCAGCAATTTACGGTCAAAACACTTTTCGTAAAGACTTTTCACTTTCTCGTCGATTGATTTTCGCAAACTGCTCACTTCATATTTACTGCAAATGTAACAGAATGAATCTAAGCTATTCTTGCAGGCATGCGATTGAGAAATGCTCGCGCTTACTGGGGTTTTTCCCTGCATCGTAATACACTTTTTACCTGTGTCTGCCATGACGGAATGAATGCCGTTTACCCAGGGACTCAGCCAATGTGGATCCGTTGCCCACGGTCACCACGTGGAGGAGCCCTGGTTACAGACACAGGCGAATAATGCTAGCAACAAGCGGTTACTAAACTCCAGACATTTACTGCTAATAATGTCAAAATATGAAAGTACGCAAGAACAGGGTTGCCAGCGTAATCGGTTAGGGTAGGTCAGGTTTTTTTAGGTTAGGATAGGTTAAACCTCTATGTAGGTTAAGCCGCAGCTGAATGAAACGGTACTGCAAACACAACGGGACAACACAATCAGTTTAATTGTGTTTTGTGAGGTTAGGTTAGGTTAGTTTAGGCTAGGTTAGATATATTTCTAGTTTAGGCTCGAGTTGACCCATTCGATGTAGCACACATTTGCTACTGGGAAAGGGTTGATCCTTCACAGTTGTCGACATGTTTTTGAAGTGAAAATTTGGATCACTGGCATTATTTTGAAATTTATTTGCCTCAGTGCATGATTTTTCGTCATTTTTTGAGGTTATGGCTCGACCATGACGAGATGGGTGATTTTTGATACCGAATTTGAATTCAGCGCCCCAAAATCCATAGGAATACGTGTGTCTTGTTACCAGATCCGCACACTTTTTTTTGTGTGGCTGTGTTATGTAACATGCAAGGTGTATATTTCTCAGCTTTTAATTAAATCCTTTTTTACATTTTTAATATTTAATTGAATAAACGAAAAAAAACATAAATTATACCTTGTCACAGTAGGCACAAAATTTAGCGACGTCTTTACGATATTGCTACGTCATCTTTACGACATCCTAGGTCCATCTCGTTAAAGTTTCTTTACGATATCGTAAAGACGTCGTATGATCTTACGATGTCTTAACGATATCACAAAGACATGTTAACTACATGGACATAGGGTGTCGTAAGGTTGTCGTAAAAATGACGTAACAATATCGTAAAGACGTCGCCAAATTTTGTGCCCAATGGTGTTTTGGGGGGTTTTGACCTTGAAAATCTAATTTCCGTGTATTTTCACTATCATGTTCCTAATCAGCGAGTCAAAGTATACCGGTTCACAAAGTTTCAAATAAATGGGAGTTAAGTACTTTTCGGAATTTTATCCGAGTGATTGGGGGTTGATGGTCTTAAGTCAACCTATCATGCCGAGAAAGCAAAACTTCGCACACCGTTTTTAGATTTTTCATCTGTCTGTCGTTTAGTTGATGTGGTAACCATTTTCCTACCTTCCGGATTTTTCCCATTACTTGCAGACGATCACCAATAGTTCGGCGGCCAACATTTAGCATCTCTGCCATTTTTTGTTGAGTTTATGTAGCGTCTTCGTCGAAAAATGCTTGTAATTCGGCATTTCCAAATTTTTCGGTCGACCTGAATATTCTTCGACTTTCAAGATAAAATCCTCACTTTTAAATCATCTGAATAACGCACATAAGCGTCTTGCATCGGTACACTGTCACCGTAAGTTTCCACAAGTATACAATGGCTTTCACTAGCATTGTTCTTTTCATTAAACAAGAAAAAAAAGTGTGTGCTGCAAATGCTCTTTACTTGGCTCGAAACTCGACTTGTTCACCCCTCGGAAGAATAAAAAGCTAAATCGAAATCGTTTGAACATTAATGGTATTTTGAAGGCTACTGTTGTAGTAACAACTTTCCATAGGAGTTTTGACTGTGGACTAACCCTTCTTTTCAGCACCATATCTTTAAAAAGTTAATTATTATTAACCTCCACACCTGTACACCAACTGAGAGTGGTCCACCTTCGAAAAATTGTGTTTGGACAATTCTCCGTAAAGCACAAAACCTCACGTCCCTGGTGTTTAAAAGACCCGTTTTACTTATAGACATAAATATACACAAAAGCGCCAATATAAGAGCAGTTTCGGGGGTTGCATCGCACTGGCCTTGCGACTAAATAAGTCTCTACAAACGTAAACAGTGTGTAGTAAACTGGTGGTGACGCATTGTTAATACTTCCTGTGCGCTGAGAAACTGCATGGGCCAGCAATTCTATGAAGGGCTAAATCAGTCGTTCTTATATTGGCGCTCTTTTGTAATCTAAAAATTAATTTTTATGTCTATATTTGTATGCCAGGATTTGTGCGTCACTTGCTGGAATATCTGTAAAAAGTAGATATTTTTGAACATGGCTTGTTTGAGCATTCATAACAGAGTAGGATGGATAAATTTGAATTTCATGGGTTACTTACAATTTGCAAACCATCTGATCTAATACTGCAATTTCACTTCATTATCACAGGTCAAGCAGCGAATTTGAGCAAGCCATCACTCTAAATTAGAATCAGTGATATATCACTGATTTGCAGTAAAACCTTTTACTGAGTTCAATCATTGCTCCATTTCTAGCAATTGAATTAGTAAAATTGAATTGTGAATAAATGAAAATTTTTACTGATTTAATTCAGTGACCTACTTTTATCGGGTGCGGCGTTAGGCTTTTGATCCTCGACTGGTGCATGCGGCGTGCCTGCATGGCGCCGTTCTTAATTTTTGGCGTTAATGTCGGCGTCAGATTCTAAAACAGTATTTGTTTTATTAACTTTTTGTTTTACAAAAAGGAAGAAGATAAAAACAAACTGTACTTATTGTTGTAAATGTTTACGATGTTTTTTCAAATCAATTAAAGGAAACGATTTAATATAATAAAAAGTAGTTTATTCAATTCGATTAATTTCAAAATATAGATCTAGATCTCTCAAACCGATGAAATCTATTACACGCGATAGAAAGGCCTCTTTTAAGGACCTAGACCACCCGATTGTGTCCCCCGAACCCTGGTCATGATGTGAGCTTACTCTAGGAGCACGTACAACGCTCAGTCTTTCTATATTATTTACGTTGCGTGAGATTAGGATAATCATTTTATAAATGCCCACAATTCGGCTGTCCTGCATTTTTGACTTTGTCAACCGGTCGCAAATTATAATACAAAATTTATCCTTAAGGCTTAAGCTTACATTTTCCACTTTATAAACTGTATACTTATATTTTCTCGAGTCACAACACGACACTCCATGGCGGACCAAAGGAACTGAGCCTCTACAAAGTACCCTTATACACCCCACTAAGTCCCCCTTCGGTTCCTTCTTAAAAAACTCAAAAATACAGCAAGATCAACTTTTAAATTGTTGAAATTCGCATTCTACGTTAAAATTTTCATTAGAAACTAACGGAGTAATCGCAATACTTTTTCTTTTAGCGTTAAAAACTTTAAAAAATACAATACCTGTCATTTACATGGGACGCAGGCGGCTTCAAGTGCATCTTCTTTTAGTAGCAGTTTATAAGCGTTCCGTCGGTAACTTAAGAATTTTGTGTGGATGCTAACGCCACGCAGTGGAAACCTCAAACAACGATGCTGGGATGAAAATGAGAGCAGTAAAGCAGTGTCCTTGATGTTGCGAGACGGGATGTCAGGACTAAAGGTAAAGGATTTATTCAATTTCTCATTTATCATATTATTCTCATCGCAGAAGGTATTAAATTTGTGTAAATTCAGACATATAAATAATTACATATATTTATTTACATTTATTTGTCAATTTTGAATTTTATTTTTAAATTTCGCGCGCAACATACTACTTGAGCTATTATGGATGCGCTTGAATTCAGCTTCAGCAGAGGCTAATGACGATTTGAAAAATTGTTAACGCTACAAAAAAAGTATTGCAATTACTTCTTAAGTTTCTAATGAACTACGGCATATTGGACTGATATAGTCACGTCTTTATTTGGGCCTTGACTTTCAAGTGACGCGCAAAAACTGCTTTTTCGGGTCACCTATGTTCCAGGTGTAGAAAATGGGTTGAAATTTCAGTGCAAAAGTTGTGAAGTATTTTTTAATGAAAAATAGTGATGTGCGACGAAATAAGGGTGGTTATAACTATTATTTTTTTAAGCTTTATAGAGCATATACTTAATAAATATATATAAATATTATGAGAAGATGAGTGTGTCTCATTCTTTTCACCCTTAACATGTTCCAAAACTTAACGCCTGTGAGAAATATCAGCCAGAAATATAGTTTTTGACATTTTCGTCAAAGTCCATATTCATACTCTCAAATAAATATACATTTTTATACACTTCGTATTTTAACTTAAATATTCTATTATTGGAGATTCTGAGGATTTCATTTCACTATATATAATATAAAAACCACAAACTTGAACCATCTTTATATGGAATCAAACTTTCCATGTCACTGGTGACCCGGGTGTTCTGCAAAGTGTGCGACAAAAAATGGTGTAGACCAGAGGGTTAACAAGGAACCGAAGGAGGACTCAGTGTGGTCTTTAAGGGTACTTTGTAGAGGCTCTAGTTCCTTCGGTCCGCCAGGGCACATATGACATCAATGTTAAGGAGATTTAAGGATAATCTTTTCACATTAAGGATTAGCCCACCTACAGAAAAAATGTCTTCATTTGACTGTTTATAGCGTCTTGCTGTTTGGTCTAGCTTAAATATTTTATGACTCAAAAACTAAAACTTCAACTAATTTTTTTAAAAGGAATTTTTTTGTATGCAGATGTATAAGTCTGTACACTTGAGTCTAAGACACATTAAGTTTGCGCATGCTCGAACATTTTTGTACAGCAAATCAAAAAATTAAAAGTCGGGGACCGATAGGGCCCAGATCGGGGAACTCGACTGTGTCCAGATCCGTCATGAAACCCACGCCCTGATCGAAGCCAAACCTAATAGCCCGGGCGGTGCCCGATCTGGCCCCGATTAATTTTCGGTTCAGAGCCATGTTCTAAATTATGGGGTATTTTCTGCTTTAATAATTAATACATACATATAATTAAATAGGTTGAACGCCTTGAAATTACGTCCACTCTTAGCTTTACTGCCGTGTAGCCTTTTGTTTATCCCAGGATATCCAGGTTAACCCTGGGACGTTTACGGGATATTCAAATGTCCCAAGTAGGATATACAAAATTAATTTATATCCTACTTGGGATATTTGAATATACCGCAAATGTCCCAGGATTACAGAGAATTTCTGTAAAAAATATAATTTAGGCTACAGAACAAGTTATGTAATTATTCTTTACTTTAAACCTCATTTGAATATTAAAACTTAATAATAATAGCTCTTTTTTATATTATGTTACACTGGAACCCAGCGGCCGTTCAACTGTTGCACTTGGTGATAGTTCAAGAACTGAGTTCGAGGGTTCAGATCAGAAATTTTGAATGGGTAAAACCGAGATTCAGGACCGTCTTAAGATATATTCAGGCCTGTGCTTATCCATCTTAATTACACTATTCTTTCTTATGAATTATAAGTACTTATTAATTTATGTTAAATTTCACAGAAAAACTGTTGTAAAAATAATTAAGGGGTCATCCAAAAAATACGTGATACGTCTAGGGGGTGGGGGGTCACCTGAAGTTTCATTTTCAATGTTAAGGCCAATGAAAAAAGTATCACCCAAGGGGTGGAGGCTCAGAAGTTCCTAAGAAATGTACCACGTATTTTGTGAATGGTCCCTGAACGTATATGTTAATTGGCGTAGAAATACAATAAGTTTTAGAATCTCCCATAAATTAGGGACAGATTAGTTTAACTCAGCGCTGGGCGCGTCAGTAGTAAAAAAACATCAGAAACAATCTACTAGCTTAAGATAATAATTAATCAACTTTAAAAATTTTTTAATATTACCCAGCATTGTACTGCTTTTCACTTTTGGCATTCTTAAATAATAATTGGATTGGACTACTAGATGGCTTTGCAATAGGAAACCTGGACAACCTGGTCTGGCAGGACTCTGGATCATGCAAATTAGCCCTACCTGGGCCAGATCATGTCAGTTTGATGCGGGCCTGATCGATAATCGGGAAAAGATCTGGTGATTTTGCACGGGTTCTTAAAACAGTCATGCGTCACAATATTCGAACGGCGTCACGCCGGCGTAATAAATTCTTTAATAAATTTCGTAAAACACTAATTAATATGTGACAGTATTAAGATTTGAGAGGAATAACAGGATTGGTTGAGTATGTTTCTTAGCTTTTTGGTTTAATTCGCGTTTCTCATAATTGGGGCCTGCTGATTAATTGTGTACTATTCTTTACAGACAATAACAGTACGCAGTACATGTTTATTGTGTAAGTTAAACCATTTATTTAAGAAAATAAGAGTATCAATTAGTTTTTGTTTGGTAATTATGGAGACTGATTAGTAACATTTTTATTTTTATTGATATAAAATAACTGTGTTATTTGAAAGTATTCCTAACATTAGTATGTTAAAAATACTCGTAAATTTCCATAAATTTTCACATATTTTGCTTGCAATTTAAATGAGCCCTTGTTGGCCTATTACAGATTTGGAATTAATGACCCTTTAAGATAATGAATACGATTCATTTGATCTTATATCGAGAAAATTTTTTTAATTACGTTGCTCAAATTTTACGGTATAAAGAGAATCACCATATATATTATTTTTAAATACTCCCTGGTTCTCAGGGAATCTTATTTTAGCTCAAATTTAAAAGTTCAAAAACTTTAACTAAATAAATAGTTATTCGAATTTTTTACTTTTTATTAACAATAATAAATGAGGTTTCAAAACTTTCTGTGACTCCCTGTTCTGTAATTATTTCAATTAGGGTTACTTTATAAATTTCTTTGATCTTCTCAAGCATTCTGCCCCTGATTCCTAGCACGTGTAGTTTTTTAAATAGTAAATTCCGGTCTACAGTGTCAAATGCTTTTTTTAAATCTAAAAAATCCACGTAAAGCTTGACCCTTTCTATCATTAGCTTATTGTTAATTAAGGATTTTAACACAAAAATGTGATCCCTCGTTGATCTCTTTTTTCTGAATCCTGCCTGACTCTCTTTGTATAGCCCTTGCTTTTCCATCAAATTTTTAATTCTTTCGTCCATAATTGATGCTAATATTTTATACTCGTATCTAACAGCGAAACCCCCCTATAGTTTCTCGTATCTTCTTCATTTTTCCTCCTTTCCAATCTTCACCCACCTTTTCTTCTCCTATTCTCGCATTCCAATCCCCAATTAGGATTAATTCTTCGCCACCCCCTTCGTGATTGGTCAATTAAATCTATCAAACTATTTTTTACAATATTCATCCCGACATTTTTGTACAGCCATATTATCCTAATATTCTTCCCGTTTGCCTTCCATCCCGAGATGATCATTCCGTACTCCCATTTACCAGGTGTATACATATGAAACCGGTATTGCCATTTAGCGGCCAGTAGGCACACTTGTAGGCACTGTCGGAACTTACCATTTGTGCTAATTGGCG
>NC_046660.1:115251518-115272440 GCF_010883055.1 Belonocnema kinseyi | reverse complement strand
AAGGTATCCATAAATTGCCTGAGAGGTGGACAAAATGTGTAGCCAGCGAGGGCGCATACTTTGAATAAAATATTTGTTATCATTCTCTTGAAATAAACGTGTATTTTTCTTGAAAAAATACCGGTTTCATATGTATACACCTAGTAGATACATTCACCCCTTTACTCACCCCTTTTCGCACACCCACAAGGTGTTCTCCTTTAGCTCTACCTTTTTTCTTATCTCTATAAGCTGCTTTAAAATTCCATATAAAGTTATCGTCTAATTTACTCACAGTATCCCGAGCATTGTTTTCTTCCCACCACGTCTCTTTTATTATTATTAGGTCATAATTGCTCCAAAACTGTTCCGTCACTAACATTTTATAGCCCCCCGCTATATATCATGTTACTCCTTTAATAGTTTGCCGCTCGCTTGTTCCAAAATCGCATCTGCTCTATCTTTCTTTCTTCTTCACTCCAGATGTATTACCAGCCTCTAATTCTCCATCTCATGTAACCTTTCCAAGATTACAGTCCTCACTTTCATGCCTTTTCCACTTCGTTTTGAATCCAGCTTATGACTTCCTTCTCCCTGTTAGTGGAGTCGTGCTCCACTCTGACGCTCGTGCCTCTCAAACCACTTTTCTTTTTCATTAATTCGTTCTTGGATTCCCAGGAATCCAATCTTGCCAACAACCCTCCTCCAATAAATCTCAGTTCTATAATTTTTATTCTTACTTCTTTTAAATTCCAAATCGTTTGAGTGATTTCCCTTGTCATCCCCTCTCCCCTGTTTCCCTAAATTCTCTCAATAGTACCCATTTTCTTCTATTTTTCCTTTCTCTGGTTTCTGTCTCTAGTTCTCCTATACCCAACCAGCCGGCGTGCTTAAGATCTCTTTCCTTATTCTCCTGGTTCTTAGCCCAATTATTTTTTTATGTTATTTTCATTCTCGTCCCTTTCATCAGTTTCATTCGTTCGCTTCTCTTCTACACTATTTACACTATTTGCCTTTCTCAGGCCCTCATCCCTGTCCCAGTTCTCAAGCCCCTGTACCCTCTGTTCTAACTCATTTATTTTGTTGTGTAGACTGTTTCTCTCTTGATACTATTTTGCTTCCCTCGCTCTCTCAAGGGCCGCTGCTGCTGCTTCCTCACTCGTTCTGCTATCATGCTCATTCCCCGCCCGTTGACTGTCTAACTTCAAAAGGAATTCCCTTAAACACCATTCACCCTTTTCCTCCCAACAGCTTTCCATAATTTCTCTATTCATATTTCCTAACGGCGATTCTTCTCCTTTTCTATATTTCCTATTACGTTGGGTAAAACGTTCTTCTGGGACCCTGAATTCAATTTATCTAGTTAATAAAGAGAGTGTCGGTAGAGTGAATGACGCCTGAAACAAAAGACCTTGGCCACTAATGGACCCAAGTGGGGAACCTTACATAACGACTTTGTGAGGATCTTCACTTGGGGTAATTGCTAGAGAGATTGATCAGCAGACTGGGTCGGAGTAGTGTTGCGGAACGAACGTCTTATTTACATAAATAACACGATAATTCTGGATCAATCTGAAAACTCTCTATTCCTTCCACATACTACTCCTTTCCCCCGCCGAGTGAGTCACGTCTGCCCCGAAAGGGAAATGGCTTAATGGTATATATCCCTTTTTTTGTCATTTACCAGTTCTTATTTGTCTGCCAAACTATCTTCGGCTGTCCTTTTCATTTGGTTCTGCCTTCGTTCGCTATCCTTTGACCTCTCTGGCGATCTGGTCGTTCAACGACTTCTCTCAAATGTCCCTTTGTTTCCTCCCGCCACAAATAACACTGCCTTACTTTTCACATTTTTCACTATAAAATTCTCCATACTGCTTACACTTTTAGCATTAGCTACACTAAGTTTCTCAGATTTAGGTTTTCTCCACGTTTCTTTTCTTTTGGTTCATTTCCTTCAGTCCCAGTCGCGGCTGCTTGATCAGATGGTGTTATTCCGTCATCCGATTTCAGCTGTGTCTCTTTATTCATTGGTCTTTCCGCTGTGTCCGTTGGCTCCCCCTCGATGTAGTCTCGAGAACTAATCTCGGCGTTTTCCATACCATAGTCTGACATAACCTCTTCTTAAGAAGCGTAACTATTTTACCAAATTCCCCCACTTTTACTTATCCAAAACTTTTAATAACACTCTCCGGGTCCACCCACTTATTTAGCTATAGAATAAAGAAGTTTTCACTATCGGCTCCACACTTTCCTCGGTTTCTCAAACAAATTTTCGCACACTGAAACCCAAGGCGTGTTTACCGTTCGCGCGCCAACCGGAAATCCAGTTAGGATAGAGTATTAACTTAAAACTACATTAGCTCTCAATATACATATATTCTTAATCGAAATTAAAACAAACTTCTCAGTATTAAGAAGCCAAATTTATTTCTACGATCGATCCAAATAATTAACTTAATATGAACATTAGTTCAATTTTTTCGGTCTTGCGATCAAGCGTGAAATAAAAAGACAAGGAATAATCCGAGTCAATAATTTAATTAAAATATAAAAATTTCTTTTAGATTTTGCGACGTTTCGATCTCAATCTGTCGCTCATCCTCAGGCAAATTATACCTTCTATACAATTTTGGATCATCAAAAATTGTGGTTCGATGAAAAAAGTGAGACGGCTTGATATCATTTCCGAATATATAATTTTTTAATTGGGAAAAAACCTCATAAGAACAAAAGAGGCTCACAATAATTAAGGTTACATTTTTAAAAAACACTTGAGCGAACCACGATAGTCAAACGACGGACAAACGTAAGACGATCGTAAGACCGAAAAAATTGAAATAATTTGCATATTAAGTTACATATATTCTTAATTGAAGAGCATACATACTTGAATTTCAGGTCGTGTATCCCTGAATTTCAGATAGTCCCGACCTGAATTTCAGGAACCTAAGTCCCTTAATTTAATGTTCAGATGTAATTCTTCATTTCAGATTGCCTATGCTTCTTTTGTAAAACCTTAAAATAAGCCGAATTTTCTTCTTAAATTAAGTACTTTTTTGCTGTGTACGGCATAGACATACACAGCAAAAAAGTACTTAATTTAAATCGAAAATTCGGCTTATTTTAAGGTGTTACAAAAAGAAGCATAGGCAATCTGAAATTAAGAATTACATATGAACATTAAATTAAGGGACTTAGGTTCCTGAAATTAAGGTCGGGATTATCTGAAATTCAAGGATACACGACCTGAAATTCAAGTATGTATGCTCTTCAACTAAGAATATATGTATACTGAAAGCTAATGTAATCTTAAGTTAATACTCTATCCTAACTGGACTTCCGGTTTTTTTAATTAGGAACATTATGATCATTTTAGAAAAATTCATAACTTTTAAACTAGTCAAGTGTTTTTTTTTTAACAAATTTAATAAACAAATAAATCATTCAGGCATTTATCAGCAGAAAAAGTCGTATTTTTCAATGCCAGTCCTTCCGCTTGGGAAGTTCATGACAATGTCAGAAACATTCATAATAAGTTGATAATTTTATGATTTATAAAAACAAATTTAATAAACAAAAGCATTAATCACGCTTTTGTCGACAAAAAAATTCGTTTTTTCTGTGTCAACTTTTTTAATTAGGAACTTTATGATAATTTCAGATAAATTCAGAATTTTGCTATTAATTTTATGATCATTAGTTTTCGTAAACTTCCTCAAAGAAAACTAAAGTATTTTTCGCAAGAATCCTTAGAATTGCTTGGTGGAATCGAAGGTCCAATTTTCGATTTGAATGGTGAGATTAATGACTCTGGTGTGAAAGTGACGTTAACAGTGTTGACTCGGATTCGTCGAATAGAGACTAAAATATATTATAATACACATCTAGTCTATAGTATATTCTGTCAGTATTTTTCATGTATTAAAGAATATAATTAGACATAAGGACTGCTAAAGATTTGTAGAAAATGTAATTAATGTCTCAGAAAATAGTCTATTACAGTAAATAATCCAACTAAATTTACAATTCTTGATCTAGTTTCCTGCTCAGTGACCTCAAAAACAAAAGTGTATTAAACTTTTCCCGCCATATTGAATTTCAAAGATCTGAATTAAATATCGTAATCAACGACCTCGAAAACGAAAGTATAAATCAAGTTTTAAGAAGATTGAATGACTTTTTACAAAAAAAATCCACCATATTGGATCCGACATTTTGAAATTCGAAAATCGGAATTGATTATCGTAAAAAGTGAACTCAAAAAAGTAAGGATACCGGGTTTCAAAAAGGTTTAATGCCTTTTTCCGACATTTGTGAGTACTTGAGTCTATTTCTAAGTAGTGAATACTCCCTTTAGTGTTCCTTTTTAGCGATAATTACTCCTTAAAATCAACTCCTGATGTTGTCGTGCGATAGCTATAGGATCAAAATATAGTTGATTGAAATAACTCCGGACAGTGCATTTAAGGAGTTATTTTTCAAGCGATTAATTTTAACTCGTCTTCTTCTACTCCGCTTGCCGTTATTTGTTTAAAACATTGGGACTTTTACAGGGTATGCCTCGGAGTTGATTTTAACTCCGTTTTTTAACCGTGTGGTTTGATTTAATTGAATTCAAGCAGCAGCGAAAGTGAAATCAACTGAATTTATGTAAATTTTTCAATACATTCCAGTTGAAACACCTGGCAAAAGATTTGATAGGATAACATTCCGAATCATTTCGAAACAATCCAAATCATTTCGAAATCTGTACCCAAAAAATCTGAATTTATCTAAATTCAATCAATTTCACAATTCTATTTCATGCGAACTTCCAATCGGAATCAATCCGAATAAAATTTCCAACCGAATATATTCGAACTTGGATTGACCTAAACCGATTTTCAATCCGAGTGAATTCAATTCAATTCGAACTCGGATTCATGCAGATTGAAAATTCAGTATATATCAATCTGATGTTTGTATTTTTGCGGTGAATAGTAAATAATGTTTGTTAAGGCCTATACCACTTTTTTGTTATTAAAATTATTTTTCATTATACAAAATTTGCCGACAAGTTTCAGCCTCATTTTCAGGTCCTTTCCAAGGCTTATTTATGGAGATAAAAGAAAAATCACTCAAGACTATGATGAAATTTCAATTGATTTGTTTGTTATCATTACTATTGCTCGGGTATAATTTTTTTATTAGAAAAAAAGAAGTCAAGTCACCAGAATATGCATTGTAAAATTTAAAATTGTTTTGAAAATTAAAAATGTGTCATTTACGATATAACCTAAAAAATCTCATATGAAAACATCCTTGAGATTATGCTGTTTGTAAAAAATAAAATTTAATAATGTAATGTAATATTAATGTAATAAACAAACAGCATAATCTCCAGGATGTTCTCCTATCCGATTTTTTCGGTTATATCGTAAATGATACTTTTTTAATTTTCAAACCAATTTTAAATTTTACAATGCATATTCTGGCCATTTAACTCCTTTTTTGTCTGATATAAAAAAAAGTATACCCGAACAATAACAATGAGAACAAACAAATTATTTGAAATTTCAACGTAGTCTTCAGCGATTTTTCTTTTATCTCCATAAATAAGCCTTGAAAAGGACCTGAAAATCAGGTTGAAACATGTCGGCAAATTTTTTAACTTCAAAAAAATGGTATAGGCCTTAACAAACATTATTTCATTATATCAATCTGAGTTCGGATTGATTCGGCTTAAAAGTTCGGATGGAATCGGACTGAATCGGATTCATTTTTAACCAGAGGGAGAATGTAGGGCTATGTGGTCTCATTTCCTCCAGTGGATCACAGTGAGAGATTTAGAATTTTATATTGATATAGCTCGGATGTCAAATAAACTATTAGCAATTATTAATACTTAGCAGACCTGTAATAATATTGAATCAAATATTTTGAGATGAACATATGCATCGAAAGCTCTTGTTATAATTTATGAAATAAATCAGCTACATAAGTATTATAATTGACTGTGAAAAAAACGTTGAAATCATCTTTCACGTAACAGAGATATCTGCTGAAAAGATTTAATTTACTTACTTGAAACATCCGAATAATGTATCATGAATGATAAAATAAATTCAGCAATATTAAATACACAAAGTTCTTAATTACGTTAAAAAAGATCAGTTAAAAATTAATCCGACTCAATACGATTCCCTCCGATCTTCTAATCCGAATCAATCTGAACAAAATTCTCAATGCGAATGAATCCGAACCCGGATTGACCTAAACTGATTTTTAATCCGAATGAATCCATTTCAATCTGAACGCGGGTTCACTCGGATTGAACCAGATTGTGTCGGATTAAATCTTAACCGATTTGGGTCGAACGAAATGTAGAATTTGGTAAATATTATTGTCGTGTCTTAATTTACCCTTTTTAAATTATATATATATATATAACTTTTTTAACCGGGTTCAAATGAATTTGAGATATCTCTAGTAAATATTCCAATGACTTGAATTGAAATCTAGTGAATTCAAGTGAATTTCAGTGATTTCAAAGTGAATTCAAGTAAAACTGAGAAATAAAAATAGAGTTAGAATAGAGAAATAAAAGTAATTATTCAGAAAACGCAAAAATTGTGACTAATATCTCAAATTTTTTAGGTTCTTGAAGTTCAATATTGTCGCCCCGCAGAGAAAGTACATTGAGCCGTCCCTGATGGGATTTAGGGGACTTCGGGAATGCGCGGGGACGGGGTCTTTGCGGCAGCTCAGGATCTGAGATTCTGAAGCGAGTATGGATGGAGTATATTTCAGTTTAGTTCGACTCCCGCTCGCCATTGTGAGGGTCGTCATGTCGAAGCGTAAGCTCAGCCCCAAGAACGTCAGGAGCAAGACCCGCGTTCTTGGCTAAAACTTTTTTTTTAAATCGGAATTTTGAAAATCACGCTTCGCTTCTTTGAACTACGATTACTCGATATTGTAATTTTACCCTAATTTTGCGATTTGTGAATATCACCTACGTACCATAAACATTTGCAAGATAACTGTAAGCGCAGCTATTGAATCGCTTCGTCCTCGTAAAGAGCTTGAAGATCTTTTCATATAGATTCCTTTTTTCAGGAAAGTGAATGTGCCCACATCTGCGATTATCTTTACTTCGTATGGTGAAAAGGAATTTACCTAAATCTCGTGATTTCAAAGTTATTGTGCTTAGATTTCCAAGCCCCTGTGAAAAGAATGTGACCATTGATAATAAAATATAGTGACCCAACGTTTTTATATGAATAGCGTCAACCACTTTACGAATGGATATTACAGTGAAATATTTAGTGTGTGCAAACAGTGAATTGGATTAGTAAGAAATTAGAGAAGGAAGCATTTTAAATGTAAATCAGAGGATTTAAACAAGAAATAATTACGACAACTGTGTTTCAAGCAACCTCAGCGGTTCGTATTTCTCCCAAATTACATTCCTAATTACATCCTGAGTTTTTGTACATTCCAAATTTCGGGAGAATTTTTGTCTGTGATAAATAGCAGTCCAAAATACAGTGAAAGAGAAACCAGGAGGCGGAAGTGAGGTGATTAGCAGCGAGATATAAGATGAAGAGGTGAGTTTGTGGATCAATGAAAATCAGCTCACTCGCGGAGAGAAGATAAAAAAGGAGTGGAAAGCAAAGAGCCAAGACTGGAGAAGCAGGCAGGAGTGTGAGAACAAGGAAGAAAGGAAGGTAGAAAGGCGATTGGAAGATGAAGAGCTTGGTACTTCCATCAGCCTTGATCTTCGTTGCGGTGTCCCTTCTTTTAGCCACGAGTCTGTCGGCGGCCCCTGCACACACGCACGCAACCGTACCTCCAGCAGATCAATGCGACTGGACCGGAAGGTCAGTACCTACCTAATAACTACCTGCCCTATGGCCTGTCTATAATACAGTTATAGTATATTACTCAGAATCTCTCATCCTACTGCCTACATTCCTACTCGTTTTATATCCACTATATTTTCGGTTCTTCTCGATTAGTTCTCCTAACACGCCTAACCCTAATCCACTCCAAGTCTTCACGCATACTAGCTTCATTTTCTCCCTATCTCATTCTCCATTTTAATCGTTGCTAGATGACTGATTAGCAATCATGTGCTTACTGTGCAAAATCAGCAATTAAACTTTACAGCTGCTGGTGAGGGAGAGCAATAGAAAACAATACTTATAATTTTGTAAGTACGAAGGCGGAATTTTAGCTCATTTTAATGAAAAGGTAACATTTGAATTTTTTCAAACTTTTTTTTACATTTCTCAAATATAGTAAAAAAAAATCCCTTCAATTTTTGCCCTATTTTGCTAATATCTTCGTAAAAACTAATTTTTTCTGTATAAGCGTATTTGAAAAATAGTTTTTATTTTTTAAGAAGTATTTAATGACATAATAAAATGATAGTAATATTATTCATTACAAAGATAACACAAAAATAAAGTTTTGTCCCATGCGTTTGTTACAATGCCCCCCCTGCATTTAACGAAGTGAAGTTAGCTGACGATTAAGTGAAAATACCTAATGCTGAACTAACTCCAATTTTAATTTGATATGTTAAAAATGGGTGATTTTTTGAAGCTCAATTATTTTTTTAAACACGACCAATTAAAAAATTTGCATAATTTCTATAAGAATTTATTTTATTCTGTGAAAGGTGCTCATTACTCCGAGCATTAGACTGTTATCTTCACATTCTTACAGCATATAACAGCAGGCCTTTTCTAATTATTTTCTATTCATCCAAAATTGGTATGAATAACCGTTCAACGGTCTCGGCAATTTATCTTCAAATTTCGATATAAATTTCCAATTCAATGTTTGAAATTTGCCCTTTATAAAATGGTTGCATTGTCAGCTTTACGTACAGTTAGTAAAACACTAGCACGCTCTACTGATTTCTACTCAAAGAATCTTACCTTCTTCAGTAACAAATATTTTCAGATCAAAGAAGAAAATCGCGAGACTCATTTTGTAAATATTTAATCTGTGTTTTTATATGGCGCATCATGATAAAATGGATGAATTCGTAATAACTTTATTGAGTACAGAATATTGTATTCGGTATGTAACATACTTTTTTTTTAATGTTGCGTCGCTTAACGAAAAAAGGTAAATAGTAACAGTTACATTACTTTTAACTCATGAAAGTTACAGTTACTACAGAGAAAGTAACTGCAAGTTATCTTCAAAGTTACGTCAAATGTATTCCCTTAATTTAAAAAGAATCAGAATTACTAAGATGATAATTCATAAAGACTTAGTTTAAAAAGAAATATATATATGTTATTTGAAGTAAATAAAAGATAGACAATTTCTTGCGGAACGTTTAGTACTTCCGGTAAATAAGATTCTTTGGGTTAAACTAAATCAAAGCTACCCAGTGGGCACAACGTTTGGCGACGTATTTGCGACCACTTTACGACATCCTATGTCCATGTCGTTACGTTATCTTTACGACATCGTAAACTCGTAAAGACATCGTCAGATCATACGATATCGTAAAGACACCTTAAAGACATAGACATAGCATGTCGTAACGATGTCGCAAAGACGTTGCCAACCTGTGTGCCCACTGGATAGTCGTGCTAATGGTTTTACTTACTTCACGAGTATCTGACAGAATCATCCGCACAATTTAAAAGAATAAAGGGCAAAGTTGAATTCTCTCTACGTGAAAGGAGAACCCTAAATTAACCCTACATTTTGATAACAATTCAGAATCTAAAATGGCTATAAAATTAGTAAAATGGCATGTAATTGGCTCTAGATAATGGATGACATTTGAAACGTCAATTTATAATCTTTCTCATCTTTCTCTCTAGTTGTTTTAAATATTTTACGGTTTTTTATTTTACTTGTGCTAAACGGCAATTTTTTGAAACAAGAAATGATATGTCTTGCTGCTCTAATCAAATTGTGTAACAAATTTGAAAAAACTGTATTTCTTAAGGGCATGCTTTTCGGTGACCACGTGACCAAACTAGTCCCCTGTTATGAGCTTTTTTTTGGTGTTCACTGTGTCCAAACGGATTGAGATATCACGTTTAAAATTTGACAGATTAAATAAAAGGCACTAAAGAACGTTTGTATACATCAATATGTTTATAATGTTAAAGAAAGTTTATTTATAAATTGATGAAATAGGATATTACCATTCGAGTTATAGCACTTTGCAGATAATGTTTGGTTTGATGCATTTCAAATTGTTTGATTCGCGTATATTGAGCACTGACACAAATTTTGGACTAAATCGTCTAAACCTTAAAAAAAATTAGTATAAGGAATAAAATTTGCACATTCGTTGCAAATAAAAAATTGAGTATCTGCACACACGTAATCTATCATTATTTTTGGAGAATTTTTAGCGATTTCTAGCGGAGAAAAAAAAGAAACTTTGAACGTCGATAAAGTCGAGATCACGTGACTAAGTTTTTTCATGAAATTTTTGTGTGGGAGAATGAAATGATTTTCATTTTTTTTTTGGTCCTCAATACGTCCACGCGGATTGAGATATCGTGTTCAAGATTTAGGAAGTTATACAGGAAGCACTAAGGAACGTTTGTATATATCAAAATGTTCATAATTACGAAGAAGGTTTTCAAGTAAAATACTACAGGAATAGGAAATAAACTTTTAACGTCGATAAAGTAGATGCCTCGATTTAAAAAAATCGAGCAACATCTTAGAATGTGATACTCGACAATCCGTCCAAGTTTTATCTTGAGATATGTTCATCTTCAGAAAATAATTAAAATTTTCTAATGGTTATATATTCTTGTAGATTCTTTGTGCTGGTGTGAAACAATTTTAAGAATAAAAATAAAATTTTGTCCGGAGGTGAAAGACAAGGCGAGTCCGACGCTGAGTCCCGCTGGTTGGTTCACTGTCAACAATAGTTATCAGCTGATCGATTCAACGTCAAGAATTATGGAAGTTGGTTGGAGAACTCCGACGAGTAAATTTAACACATTGCTGGTGTTGATTTGTTTCCAATTAAAAATTTTTCTTATATTTTTAGGACCAAAAAAATGAAAATAATGTTACACAAAAATTTCATGAACGAACGTTACTTGATCTAGACTTTATCGACGTTCAAAGTTTCTTTTTTTCTCCGCTAGAAGTCGCTAAAAATGCTCAAAAAATAATGATAGGTTACGTGTGTGCAGATACTTATTTGTTTATTTGCAACGAATGTGCAAATTTTATTGCTTATACTAATTTTTTTCAAGGTTTAGACGATTTCGTATAAAATTGGTGTTAGTGCTCAATATACGCGAATCAAACAATCTGAAATGGATCAAACCAAAAATGATCTGCAAAGTGCTATAACTCGAATGGTAATATCCTATTCCATCAATTCATAAATAAACTTTCTTTAAATTACCAATATATTGATGTATGCAAACGTTCTTTATTGCTTTTTACTTTATGTGTCAAAGTTTAAACACGATATCTCTATCCGTGTGGACACAATGAACACCAAAAAAAATGTTCATAACCGGGGACTAGTTTGGTCACGTGGTCACCGAAGATGCATGCCTTTGAATGTCATTTCTGATTTAATGGAGATGAAAGTCCGGAAACATAATCATTATGACGTTCTTTTTGTTCTTTGGATTGTTGAATAATTTTGAAATCAAATATAATGTTTTTTTTTTGCAATGTAGATTACGTCATTAATTCTGAAACTGTTTTAACACGAAACTCTGGAAATACGTCCCACATTGCATTATGATTCTTTATTACAATATGAATGTTGTAGGCGTTGTGAAGTATGTAGTTAACGTAGATGCTGTTAAGATTTAAATAGAACAACTATATTTTTTCGAACTATTAGATTTTTCCGGTCGTCTCCTAAAGCGTACAGGAAGTAAATATGAAAAAATCAATATCCTGCAATGCACCTCGAAAAATTTTACAAAACAGTATTTAATGGAATTGAAAAATATGAAAATCCGTAGTCAGGACCAATAAAGTGAAACCCCAGAAGTTTTTCATTGATCATTGATATAATTAAATAGAATTTCTTGTGGTGCAACTTAATTATTACCCACTAATTGATTATCTACAAAATTATTTATCCATTTACTATTTAATCAATTCATTTTCGCTTTTTTACATTGACTTTCACCTTATTATTAATTTGTTATTATTATTGCTTCATGTGTGTTTTATTTTTTAATTAATGACTTACTTACTACTTTCAAAAAATTATACAGTAACCATGTTTACAATCTTTGATCAGTTACATATTTATATAATTATCATTATATTCCTTAAAATTATCAATTTTAATCACCTCTTTCACTTTATTTATAGCTTATACATTTAGAAAGTATATTATATTTATTTATATTTTTATTTATTTAAAGATCTCAAAAATCTTATTCATAAGATTCACGAAAATTAAAACTTCTAAACTTATATTCCAGAAAATATTTTCAAAACGATATTATCTGAAGGTACCAAGGGGAATTAAATTCTTTTGAAATATATACATCTTGGAATTTGAAACAATACTTCGCGGAATTCAAAACAATTCAATATAAATGTTTTCTGGGAGAAATGGAAGAAATTGATTAAATTTGAAATGTATCCTACCTTACGGAATTAGAAACAATTAATTATGGATATTTTTTTAAGGAACTGGAAGGAATTAAATAAATGTAAATTTTGTACTGTTTCTGGAACACAAAATAAATCCGTGAGTCGTTACCCCCGCCATGGGAACTACGGGGAATTAAATTTCTAGAAAATGTATTACACTCTTGCGGATTAAAGGTCGGTGGAAGAATCAGGTTTTAAATAGGATAGAAAAATGTTCATTTTTATGTTGAAATCGGAACTTTACAATTCTTTTCAATTCAAGCCTTCTTACTGGGTTATCACACAGTCAAGTCTAAACTTATGGACCTGACAAGGGGTCGGGGGAGCTACAAAATTGAAAGTGGCGTGCATTACGTCCAGATATATATACACTGCCTTTTTCAATCCATATTGTTTTCTGGTTAATTTAATAACGCATCTTCATTTGTTATTATTTAGAAAACTGAAACAATATTTTAAAATATCAATCACTAATATTTACTTGCATAGATTGGTTAGTATTTTAATTGAAAATCTATAAATGCATAATCGAAGTATAAGAATGCAAGTAAAATTAATTTTAATTGATATATTTACGAATGCACTTTTCTAGAATTCTGTCAAAAGTCAGTCGCATAATAAATATCTTATATAAGATTATAAAAGCTACTTATAATTAATTATATAAAACATGATCACATAGTAGTTTATATAGAATTACTGTTAATTTTATATAGGTATGAAACATGTCAAATTGTCAATTAGTTTTCTTATCATACGAAAACACCGTTCATAAAAAACTGAACGAAACATTAAAATATTTTTTCTGAAAAAAGATCTTGTCCTTTGACTCCGCTGGGAATCGAACGCACGTCTTCCGATTGCCGGTCGGGTGCAGATTCAGTCTGGCATGCGAGTTAAAGTCGAGGTTTTATGATTTTATTACATTTTACATTTGACTCGTTTAACTCGACCACATAGCATGACGCAAGATTAATTACCGCGGCAAAGTATATGATAAAGCGAGTTAGTACCAGTCCATTTCACGGTGAGGCACCTTCCTGTGTTCTATTTTCTATTTCCAACGCCTTTCACTCGTCTCTTGAACCTATCATATTAATGACAGTAGTATATAATAGGCAAGTCATATGCCAAGTCGAGTGGCGATTACTCAACCGCGACAAACGAACAAATATTACTTTCTATACTCGTTTCTAAAGGCGTTCGAAACGCGTTTGAACTTCTTTAATCTCTTTTTATCGGTTCAAACAATCGCGTTACTCCTGATGTCTTCCTGTCCACTATGCTTTGTAAAAAAATCCATTGCTTATTGCAGACGCATTCCAACTTCTCTCAGATTACCAGTCTTTGTGCTGACCGTCAATTGCGTCGGCAAAACACAAAAAGAAAACATTGCAATTTTCTGACAATGAGTCGAGAGTCTCAACTTTCGCGATTGTCGCAGGGTATTTTATTTATCCCTGAATAGATGTCTAGTATTTTAAATCGTACTGGCTACGTTTATTTGGAATTTAGGATTCTAATATTAATTAAATTGAAGGCCGGCGAAGTAAAATTGTTCAGGATATAGAGATTCGTTAATGGCACACCAATATCAGTAAAATTCTTAGTTATTTTTTAGCCTGGAAAAATGTTTCCCGGTCTTTCTAATTTTCAAATTTTAGTTTTCAAAACTGAGCCATTTTTAAGTGCTCAAAACTGAACTAAAAATTAGAAATTCACAATTGAACTATTTTAGTTCCATAGATTTAAGTTTTTACAATTTGAGACTGGACGTTCTTCCTTAAATGTTAAAATACGGAATCGATTAAAATTGTAAAATATTAAACTCCGCTATTCGTACGGTATTATCTAAATAAGAAGCCAAAACAGTTTAAAAACAAAATGATTTTCATGCCTTAAAAAATATACTTTGCAGTACAAAGCATTTAAAGCTGCAATCTTTTATAATTTGAAATTTAACGTCTGTTAAATGGTAGCTTTTAACAATTTTTATTTTGTAGTTATTATTTTCAAATACTTTCAATAGCAAAGTATTGAGTTATGAAGGCTTTAAAACTAAAATTATCGTTGTCGAGTTATTCAGTATAAAGTTGTGGATATTTCGGATATTGTTCAGATTACAATTATAAATGTTTGTTTCCGTATATATTTTAAACATTTTTTTATTTTAATTTGTTTATTTTTTAGAAATAAAGAATTTTAATTTTTGAACGGATCATTTAAAATATTTAATTCTGAATCTTAAACTTTTAAATCTAAAAATATATAATCATACAATATGTATTTTCAAAACGATTTAAGCGATTTTAGAATCAGACTATCAAATGTGAATGATTCTGAATTTGATCAAATAGTTTAATATTCTAAATTGAAAGTTTAAATCTCACATTTTTTAAAATTCAAAAATTTTTAATGCGAAGAGAATGTGCTTCAAACCGGATAATTTCAAATTATAATTGCAACAGTTTTTCCTGTATTTTAAATCGAAAGTGCAATTTCTAATAATTGGATAGCTCTGTGTATACAAATAATTTCTTATCATTTTCCGGTGTTCTAATCCAGTGGTATCTTTGAGATAAATATACATTGTTCAAAAAAATACATGTATATTGTATATATTGTGCAAAACATTGAATTGAAGTAATTTATAAAAACTTTATTTTTATTATGTTTGTTTAATTTTCTTGTTTCCGAAATCGGGACTGTATGAAAGTTCCAAAATTGAATCCTGTAAATATAATCTCTTGTCTGTAGTAATCCCAAAAGCAAAAATTGGATATTGTCTATCTTTTCAATTTAAAGATACCTAAGCCTTCAGCTAGTGTTAAGTCCACTCAAGGCAAAAGTATTTTTTCCCTCATTCTTCACCACTTATAATTTCAAGTCTAAACAATTTTCGTACATTCTTTGCTAGATAATCTTTTTCCATTCATCTAGCCATTAGAAACATTCATATTTATTTTTTAACACTCAAGATTTTCAAAACCTTTAAACTTAAGGGCGTTGGAATCAGGACACACCAAAATTGAATCCCCGCGTTTTATTCTATAAATACTAGAATTACATCCTACATCGGTGCAATTTAGTGATCTACAAAAAAATAAAATTGTATCGCTTTTTGGCTAAAATATAATCTTAAAGTAGGTAATGTACGACAGGGAATTATTGATAGCAGAATTAAAAAAAAGTATTTAAGTGTCCTCCATGCAGTTTTTTGGCCTTTTTTGTACCGTCTTAGTTCCCTATCCGAACTCCTCCCAATACTCTTATCTACATTTCTTCCTACAACTCTGAGATTAACATATTGAGTAAAAGTGGGCTTAGGGGACACCTTGTTTTCTTCATCGCATCAACCAGTTCAAAGTACAGTACGTTAAACTCGAAATCACGGGTTGAATTGATGTTTTAAAAAATAATGATACTTGAAATTCAAGTTCTGAATATTATTTATGAACGCTTCCGTCGATTCAAATGCTCTTACATATTTGATACGAATACTAATCAATACTCGAATAAGTAAGTCCCCTAGAATGACTTATCTCATAAATAAAATATTTATGAATCCTCTTTGGTTAAGTAACATTTTTTTAAATACTATGTCTATTCCTCCGAAAAACTCGAATAGCCTTTAAAAAAAATCTGGTTCTTTTCTAAATTTATGCACTGCTTTACAAAATACGGACTTGAATGTAATGTACGATAAAAACAAAACTTGGGTCCGAGTGAATTTGTATTTATCAACCTCTTGTTGTGTATAGTGTTTAGAAGGGTAGAATCGAATGCCAAGTAAAATCGATGTAAAAAATATCGGATAATTTAATAACCGAGAAAGAAAAGTTGACTTTATTAAAATACAAACCAGTCGTACCACTTGAAAACCAGTTTACCCTCAGTAACAGAGGAGAACGTCCCTCCTCTTTCTTCACGTTCTTATTACTATCTCCTTCAAAATAAACATCTAACTATATGTGCATATATATGTATGCATAAAAAACCGTGTGCCAAATTAACATAAACTGTACGAAGAAATACTCTAGTCTGGCTAGCTTTATATGAGCTTGTCATCTTACCGAGGTCGACGATCTCTAAAATACTTTACTTATCGATACAAATATTTGTACTTTAAATATGCAAATTTTGTTCGATAAAATTAATGATGTGGGAGCTTCTCGAAATAAAATTGGCTTTCAAGCTTTTTTGAGTAGTCGATTCAAAGTTGATATATTTAACCCTTTTTTACTTTCTCATCATTTATGATTGAGAAAGTATTAGAATTGTCGGAAATTGGACAACACAGTTTTTCAACGGATCTCCACGTTTTGGGACCACCTGAATCCGAAAATAAGGTTTTTACGATGGCGTCTGTCTGTTCGTCCGGCTGTCCGGCCGTCTGTAAACACGATAACTCTCGAAAAAATGAACGGATCAAATCCTCTTTGGCACACTTTTTCAGGTCCTAAAAGAAAGGACGAGTTCGTTAACCAGCCATTTTTGATGAAAATTCAAAAACTGAGCGCATTTTGAAAATTTTAGAGACCACTTTTTTCTTAATTTGAAAATTCTATGTACGCACATTTATAGTATTGAAATAGACAAACAATTTATCTTAATGACTTTTTTCGATTAAAAAAAAATTATCAAAGTTATAGCATTTTCAAAATTTTGTAAAACAACCGAAATTAAAAATTTTAACCCATACAACGCAAGATATGAAAAAATGTCAAGAGAAGAAAAACATTGCTTTTTAAAATCCCTATAAGTCTGTCATGACAAATTTGTGGATTTTCTTAGAAAATCCAAAATTCAAATTTTGATTGCCCAAAAAATAATAAAAAATCAAAAAATTATATTTTGTGTTCAAACTATGCAGAATACGAAAAAAGATAAATGAACGAAAATTTAACCTCCAAAAAAGTATACAAATTAATTAATAATCACTTCTTGACTAAAGGCGTACTTTTTGTTTTATTCGTGAAAAATGACATTAAAAACAAAAACATCAAATAAATAAAAAATTTGTGGAAAAGCCCCTCAAGTTAAGAACAAAAGTTATTCAACTAAAATTGTACGTCTAAAACATATCTAAAAAATTGTTATGAATTACTTTTTGATAAGACGCTTAGTTTTGGTTTTATTCATAAAAATGACATTAAAAATAAAAATACAAAATTTGTGGAAAACGATGAAAGGTACGAAAACGAATTGATAGACAAAAATTGTTCGCCTAAAAAATAGATCCAAATTTATCATAATTTATTACATTCTCATCATTTATGATTGATAAAGTATTAAAATTAACCTAAATTTGACACTAAAAAATTTACATTTCGAACCAAATGACGCAAAATACGAAAAAGTGTTAACAAGAAATATTACATTTTGAAAAAACCTACAAATTTTCACTCAACCATTTTTCAATAGGACTAGTCATTTTCTTTATATTTCTCGAAAGTAGTATGCGGAACATCGAAAATTAATATCTTGAGCCAATATAAAAGGCAAAAAAAATCTCGAAAAAAATGAACGGATCAAATCCAACTTTTGCACAATTTTTTTTTGGTAATAGAAGAAAGAACGAATTCGTTAAAAAGCCATTTAGAATAGTAATTCAAAAATTCAGAGCTTTTTAAAAAATTTTGAGAATTCTTTTTAAATTCAAAAATTCTACGCATGACTTTTGGCAGTACATCTAAAGCTTTTTTACGATAAAAAATTATCTGAGTTATAACATTTACAAAACTTGAAAAATCAATCGATAATTAAAATTTTTAACCAAACAACGCACGGTTTGAAAAAAGTAGAGAGAAGAAAAACGTTGCTTTTTGAAAGGCCTACAACATTTTCATAACAGCTTTTTGAATATAATTGAACAATCAGAAATTCAAATTTTTATTGCACAAAAAATAAGGAACAATAAAGAAAATAATGTGCTTAAACTATGTATGATACATATGAATAAAGATGCGTGAATCAAAATTGTGCTCCCAAAAAACATTTACAAACTTATTATTACTACTCACTTTTTAATAGGATACGCAGTTTTAGTTTTATTCATAAAAAACAATAATAATAAACAATTAAATGTTTGGACAAACAACACAAGCTACGAAAAAATGCAACAAAAGCTGTTTAACCAAAAATTGGTATATATTTTGGAAATTAATTCTTTTAACTTAAATTTTAACTATTTTGTTAAACATAAATATTCTCGAGTTTTTTCATTTTTATTTAAAATCTGGTTTGTTAAAATATCAACTACAAAATTTTACATTGAAAGTGAATCTTTTTAAGTTACAAATTTAACTCTTTGGTTAATGCAGCATCGTAATCAACAATTTTTTTTATATATTGAACATTTTTTTCTGTGACTTAACATTTAACTATTTTATAGAAAAAATCTTTTTTTTTTAGTTTAAAAAAATGCCACAATTTTGTATAAAATTCAACTACACGTCCAATCAAAAAATGATTTATTAAAAATTTGTCATGATTAAAGCAAATACTACGCAACACATAAAAAAAATTATTCATAAAAATTTGTAATTTTTTTTTATTACTTGCGTAGTATTTGCTTTAATCATGACAAATTTTTAATAAATCACTTTTTGATTAGACATGTAGTTGAATTTTATACAAAATTGTGGCATTTTTTACATTCTCATCATTTATGATTGAGAAAGTATTAGAATTGTCGGAAATTTGACATCACACATTTTCAACGGATCTCCACGTTTCGAGACCCCCTGAATCCGAAAATGAGCCAATCAAATCCATCTTTGGCACAATTATTTTAGGTCCTAAAAGAAAGGACGAGTTCGTGAACCAGCTATTTTTGATAAAAATTCAAAAAGTGATCGCATTTTGAAAATGTTTGAGACCACTTTTTTCTGAATTTGAAAATTCTATGTACGGATATTAATAATATTAAAAAGAACAAACAATTTATCCTTATGACTTTTTTCGATAAAATGAAAATTCTCAGAGATATAGCGTTTTCAAAAATTTTTAAATCAACCGAAAATCAAAATTTGAAGCCAAAAAACGCACGAAAATGACACTAGCTCCCAGATGAACCGCGGAAAATCGCACCTATGGCCACGTTTCAGGACGCGATGGGTTGCCATAGGGCACGATGAAATCACAACAACATGCCGACGAAACCCTCGTGTGTCTTGAATAAACGATGCAACCAAGGGTGACCGAGGGGCTATTCACTCTGTGCTAGTGGGTACCAGTGATTTCAGATTTCAAATGATTTCATGCACTGATTCGAGTGCTGAATGGGGAACTGAATTTAATTTTTGATAGGTCAAGAATGCAATGATTTCAAAACATTTGAATGATTTCAAGTGATTCTGAAATCAAATAAAATCGATTCCGAATCGTTACGCAACTGATTTCATTGATTTCATATGATTTCATTTGACTTCATTGATTACGGAGTTGATTTCGTACACTACGTTGGATGATTTTACTTCGGGCTTTCTAAAAAATGATTTCAATGATTTCATGATTTCATATAATTTCATGCCATTCGAAATCGATTTCAAGAGGTGGGGTTACATGATTCTTGGGACTGAATAGCCCCTCGAGGGTGACAGCCTTAGGCCTGGTCTACAATCGCCGCGAATAGCTCGTTGTGGCGTCACAAGACTCGGCGATGCGATGCGGCATCGTAACGCAAGGAATAGCTGTCTACAGTGGTCGCGAGTAGCGCTGTTGCGACAGCCAATCAGAGCTTACTATCGAATGAACTGTTTTCTCGTCGTGCTTTGACAGTCAAACATTTTTTGCCTCTACAATGGATCCCTCTGACCCGCAATTTGCTCTTTTGCAGTTTGTTTCTTTAATTTTAATGCTTTTAAATGTTTCTCACATAATACACCATACCAACAAAAAAAATCCAGACAAGACACCGAGAGCGAAAATTGGTTCAACTCGCCTTAATCAATAACGCCTTGTTCCTCCATGTACTGGTAAATACAATTGCAGTTCAGAGGGATCCACTGTAAAAGCGAAAAATATTTGTCTGTAAAACCACGCCGAGATAACAGTTCATTTGATAGTAAGCTCTGATTGCCCGCCGCAACAGCGCCACTCGCGACCACTGTAGACGGCTATTCCTTGCGTTGCGATACCGCATCGCCGAGTCTTGCAGCGCCGCAACGAGCTATTTGCGGCTATTGTAGACCAGGCTTAACGATTAGGTAGCGATTCAGCCACTATTTTCCTAATTGTTGAGAATATACTGATCACCAAATTTGGCTTCTCCAGGGGTAGTCCCGGGGAGAAGGTGTTTACGGCGCTGACACTGCGAGCAGAGTG
>NC_046660.1:115243853-115251418 GCF_010883055.1 Belonocnema kinseyi | reverse complement strand
TGCACATGGCATAATATTCGTGGACTATCTTGAAAAAGGTAAAACCATAACCGGAGCATACTATTCATCATTATTGGACCGATTGAAAATCGAAATCGACAATGCGCCTGTTCATCCATGCTTAGTTGCACAAGCAAAATTTCATGAAATCGGCTTCGAATTGGTTCCTCAGCCACCATATTCACCAGACCTGGCCCCCAGCGACTATTACTTGTTCCCTAACCTGAAGAGATGGCTCACCGGTAAGCGTTTTTACTCAAATGAGGAGCTCATAGCTGAAATTGAGGCGTATTTTGGAGACCTTCCGATCGAGTACTTTTCGGACGGTATCAAAAAGTTATAAAATCGTTGAACTCGCTGTATCGACCTAAAAGGAGAGTATGTTGAAAAATAAAACCGACTTTGGCCAAAAAAACGTCTCCGTGTTTCATTTTTCAGGGACTTATCAGACTGCCTAGTAGCACGTTAGCGGGCTTGGCGGGGCCGGGACTCACACCGAAAGTTGTTGAATTCCAAACCGAACGCGATTTATATGAAAATTAAAGAGAGCCTAAAAATATTCTATTTATTATTTTTAAATTTCGAGACAATAAATAAATGTAAAAAAATTCTTTTCTTCAGAATTTTGGTGAAATTTCTAAAATTATTTTTTAAAACTAAACTTAAAATTTAAATGAAATTAAGATAAATTAAAAAAATTTAATAAACTGTAGTTGAATTTAAAATTTAAATAAAATTTAGCTAAATTTAAGATTTAATTGAAATTTAGGTGAATTTAAGAATTAAATAAAGTTTAGTTAAATTAAATTAATTTCTCGTCTGGTTTCTTTTAAAAGAGAAATTTTCTAGATACTAAGTAAATAAGTTTTTAAATAATTCTATTCGTCCTTTAAGATCTATTGTAGTGCAATTTTTAAAATTATGTTTTAAAACTAAATTTAAAGATTGAATACAATTTAGATCATTTCAAAAAGTGAATACATTTTATTTAAATTCAAAATTTAAGTAAAATTTAGTTAAATTTAAATAAATTTCAGTTAAAATTGTAGATGTTGAATGGTGTTAAATTTAAGTACAATCTAGTTAAATAAAAATGAAACTGTAGTTAAATTTTAAATTTGATTTAATTTAATACAGATATGTGGCTTCTTTCTTGGATTCAATGATGGAGAGCATTCAAATAAGCTGGAGAAATTTTAAAAATGCCCTTATTTTTATAATAATTAGTTAAATTAAACAAAAAAACTCAGGAAATAATTAGGACTCATAGATCTAAATTTTTTGTTTTGAAACTTTTCAGAAGTCGACAATGTCAAAATATAAAAGGAAGCATTTAAACTTCAGCATAACTATATTGCATGGAAATACTTTATTATTCCACAATTTTATTTCAAATTAAAAGTATGCTAGCAATGGGATAATTATTCTATTCAAAATTATTCAGTTTCGAAAATTGGATTATAACTTCAAAGCCTTTGAAATTAAAAGGTTTTAAATGAGAGAAATTTGAAATGAAAACAATTAAAATTACAGTTTAATTATTTTCTTTTAGAAGCGTAAAAATAAAATAATAAAATAATAATTACTAAAAGACACTAGTTTATAAATTTAAAATTCAAAATCTCAGTATTTGTAAAATTTCGAATATTCTTCGAGTATAAACTGTCAATTCAAATTATTTAATTGTAAACGTTTTAAATGAAGTCACTTATGATTTGGCAATACATTTTTTTCAGCTTTAGGATATAAATAATTTAAAGCTGCAATAAACAGATTATTTGATGTCAAGCCTCGTGAAAAATTGGAATAAATGTAAAGCCTTTGAAATCGAAAACTTTTTATAGGGAGAGGAATTTTAAATTGAAAGGATTTAATATATTTTCAATTTAAAACATTCAAATTGATTAATTTTATAAACAGAAATTTCAAGAATTGTATTTTTTCAAATTTTTTCATAAAGTTTATAAATTAAAAATGCAAGCATTAATATTTTTTAAATTTTGAATATGCCTCAAGTATATAATCTGATAAATTCGAATTATTTAACTTTGAAAGTTTTGAATTGAAAATTGAAATGCAGAATTCTAAATGTTTGTATTTGGGTATCATCAGATTTTGGAGGCCATTAATTTAAGCCTAATCAAGTTCGAAGGCTGTAACGCGAAAATGACCCTTACGTCAAAATTTAGAGAGTAACTTTTTCCTCCAAGACGGCAGAAATAATCACGGCTTATCACATTAAAAAAATTCTTTGATAACAAAATTTCTTCACTTATTTATTACATGAAAATATTTGTTCCTGTTTGCAAGATTTAAGAAGTAAGAAAAAAATCTTGATTGGAATATATTGATTTTTGAAGAACAAGAAGCTTTAAGCATTATAACGCTAGGCGTAAATAATTTAAAACATCTTCCTTTTTAATTAAATAGAGTCAATATTAAAATGAAAGTTTTGATATTGTCAGAAATAAATATTCACTTTAACTTCAAGTACCTAGATGACAGTTTTGACTTGTCATGTTCATTGTAACTTTTACATTATGTCTAATTGTCTACTGTGTTATGAATTGCAGTTAGAAGAAAGTTGTGAATAATACAATAGAGCGGAATTAAGTTATGGTTTTCAATAAAGATCTTTAAAAAGGAGTATACAATTTTTGATAACAAAAAAGTGCCAGATCATGTATTTTTTGCTTCGATTCATAATTTTATTCAAATGTGCAATTCCTTCCAAATTTCTTTTTAATTATGCAAGAAATAAACATTGTTAATATCTTTTACAAATAAAAAAGTGGGGGTTTTTGCATGATTGTCGTTATTTTTCTTTAAAAAAACCTTTTTTGTTAATGAGGTAATTAATTTATAATGCATAAGTCTTTAAAATTTTATAAAAGAAACTGAAAGTTAATCAAATGTTTAAGTTATTAGAAAATAAATTTATTTACGAACAAATTAAAAAAGCAAGTTTTTTATTAAAGCAAAAAATTTAAAATAATTATTTTAGCAAAGTCAAAAATTTTGAATGGAATTAAATATGCAAACAGTTAAACAAGTAAATGCAAACAAAAGCTTAATCAACCAGCTGGAAAGTATAATCTTCTATACATGACCGGTGGAGAAAATTTTAAAGTTTCAACTTATTTTTCTCAATAAATACAAAATAAAGGAAATAATTAAAGGAAACTAAATAAAAAACTAAGGAAACTTATATATTTATTAAAAATAAAATAGAAACGGCGTCAAATTCTTAAAAAATATATAGACTATTGAAGTACATAATAGTTATGTGAATTTATAGCATTGGTTTATATTATTTTTCATGATTGCGGTTTGAAAAATGTAATTAGCTCAGATATTAGAATAACAAAAATACGAAAATTATGGCAATTTTTATGTCAAGTTTTAGTATTAAATGCTAATAAAAAAATACATTTTTTCTTAAAGTTAGATTTCTGAAGCAGGGAAAATGACATTTTGTAAGATTGAGTTATTTCTCATTTCAATTTGAAAAAATGGTTCATATCTATAACATGGCCTTATAGGCCAGTCAACGAAGCTGAGTGAGGATGCTTAAATGGAAATAATGTATAACAATGAACTTAGTTGTCAGGAAGCTTCCTTAGGGGGTCTTGAAACACCTCCCAAAATTTAGTAAATTTGGGGGGGAGGGCGCTCGAGCCGCCATCTTCCAATATGGCGGATGATTTTATGTTTTTAGATTTTCCTTGGAAACGGCTGTTTTTAGAGCAAAAATAGTTATATAATAAAACACTCTAAATTTTCTTCTGAATAAAAAAGGTTCTATAAAATATTGCCATAAAGTGAATAGTTTGCCCGAAAAATTGAAAAGATTGAACATTTTTGGAAGTTCATTATTCTTGCATTTATGGGCGATTGCCTCAGTGAAAACGATTGCAGTTTATTGTTTCGAGCTTGGCTGAAGGTAAATTACCGTGCAATATTGACAATTTCGTTGAAGCTATATTATTTATTTAATACTGAAAATTATTTTGATCATTTTCAACGCTTAATTTGAAGAAGTTGCTTTCATTTCTCGAAGTAGGGACTTTGTCATTTACATTTCCTTATGTCTTATCAATGCACCTGCAAATTTTCGAATTTTTAAATTAATTTTTTTATATTAAAAACCGCCTTTTTTGAACCTGTGTCAAACGGTAGAAAACATAATGCACCGATCGTAAATAATCTCAACTCCTTCCATATGCCTGAGACCCTTCGAACTGCATTTCCCAGGGCATGAAGCGACCACGGTCATGTGGCCACAGGCAACTATCGGCGTCCCTCTTCCGCCAAAGCAAATACGCCAGGGCAAGCGAGAGTAACGGGCTTGTTAGTACAGTCAAGCACAGTCATTTCTATTTTTGTAAGAGAACCTTTCTTTCTCCCGCTAACATTTCACGTCTATTAAACGCGTTTTTTGTATCAGAAAAAAATCATATCATTACTGATTTTTGCATGAAGCATTCCAAAGGTGCTCCAATGATCTTATCAAAATTCAGTAATGATCGGATTAAAATTAAGCTTATAATCAAGCTCTGAAGGGAATTTAAAGCTTTTGTTCGAAACGCCTCCAAAATACTTCTGGCTTCACATCTGCTGTTATTTATATAGAAAGTCATTTGTAAAATAATAATTTTGAAGACAATCTAAAAAGAACAGAAAATTATTAACATTCAATAAAATAATTCTGATTAATACTTCAAGGGGAAGATAATAAAATAACCATTTTTGTATCTCCATTCTCCTCCCGCTAACGTTTCACGTCTATGAAACGCGTTTTTTGTATCAGAAGAACCCATATCATTACTGATTTTTGCATGAAGCATTCCAAAGGTGCTCCAATGATCTTATCAAAATTCAGTAATGATCGGATTAAAATTAAGCTTATTATTATTACTATTATTACTATTACTATATATTTACTAGTTTTAATTAAAAAATTACTTCGGAAAAATGTATTTTGTAACTAAACGCTTTCACTAAATTAAAAATATTGGCTCAGTGTAAAATATTAATTCATGCTATATTAAATTTTTTATTACAAACAATAATAATTATTTTATATTTATCAATATTTTACGGTTTATTCAAGCCGAATAAATCAAACCCGAATATTTAAAAATAAACAATTTGAAACTGAATTGTTTACCTGAGAAAACTTAAATCTTTAAAATTTCGAATATCTTTTGAGCTTTGAACGTTACTATTTTGATTGTTTTTTAAAAAGAAAGGTTTAGAATCTAAGTGAAAAGTTTCAATTTAGATGTTTAAATAGCAATTGGACCCTTATTATTTCTAGACGAAATTTGAGTAATTTTAATAGGTGTTTGGAAGTTTTGAAAAGATTGAAAATTAATTGAAAACTTGAAATGATTTCATATAATTTAAACGAAGTTTGTGCCAACAAAATTTGACTAGTCGAACCGAAATTTCGGTGCAAATAGACACAGCCTAATTTAAAATGAAATGTCGATTTATGCAAATTTAAAAAAAAATGAGAATCTTTTTAAAAATTAAGAAAGGCTTCAAAAGAATAAAACATTTTCGTTAGATTCCTAGGAAAATTGAAAACCATTTTTTATTTTAGAATATTATTTACAAAGAATACTTTAAAAGATTTCCAACATTGTTAAAAGAGTCTAGAATATTTTAACAAGATTTTTTATAATTTGCGAAATTTCTAAAAGTTGAACCAAAAAATCTATTGATTTTAAAAGACATTCAGAAGTTTGAAAAACATTTCAAAAATAATTTTAAAGTTGCATACATTTAAAATAACTTCTAGATTTAGCAAGATTTTGAAATAAAATTTGAAGTTGAAAATGGAACTAGTTGAAAATTTGTTTGATTTATTTGTTAACTATAAAGCTTGATTATCAGCTTACTTTTAATCCGATCATTACTGAATTTTGATACGATCATTGCAGCACCTTTTGAATGCTTCATGCAAAAATCAGTAATGATGTGATTTTTTTTTCTGATACAAAAAACGTGTTTGATAGACGTGAAATGTTAGCGGGGGAAGAATGGAGATACAAAAATGGTTATTTTATTATCTTCCCCTTGAAGTATTAATCTGAATTATTTCATGAAATGTTAATAATTTTCTGTTCTTGTTAGATTATCTTCGAAATTATTATTTTATACGATGGGTGCATTATGTTTTCTACCGTTTGATGAAAAAAGTGGGCCTGCAGTAAATACATTGTTATTACTTCACCCCCCAGGCTCAACTCGGATTTTCCGCGAGTTTTGACACAGGTTCAAAAAAGGCGGTTTTTAATATAAAAAAATTAATTTAAAATTTCAAAAATTTGCAGGTGCATTGCTAAGACATAAGGAAAGGTAAATGACAGTCACTACTTCGAGAAATGAAAGCAACTTCTTCAAATTAAGCGTTGTAAATGTTCAAAATAATTTTCAGTATTAAATAAATAATATAGCCACAAAGAAATTATCGATATTGCATGGTAGCTTACCTTCAGCCAAGGTCGAAACAATAAACTGCACTCGTTTTCACTGAGGCAATCGCTCATAAATGCAAGAGTAATGAACTTCCAAAAATGTTCAATCTTTTAAATTTTTCGGACAAAATATTCACTTTATGGAAATATTTTATATAACCTTTTTTATTCAGAAGAAAATTTAGAGTGTTTTATTATATAACTATTTTTGCTCTAAAAACAGCCGTTTCCAAGGAAAATCTAAAAACATGAAATCATCCGCCATATTGGAAGTTGGCGACTCGAGCCCCCCCCCCCCCCAAATTTACTGAATTTTGGGAGGTGTTTCAAGACCCACTAAGGAAGCTTCCCGACAACTAAGTTCATTGTTATAAATTATTGCCACTTAAAATCCTTCGTTGACTGGCCTATTAGCTAAACTGTAGAAGCAAGCCGTCATTTCCTTTGACTTTCGAAAACGCTTCTTACACTTTACAGCTGTTAAAAAACTCATATCCCACTAAATTCACAAATATTTTAAAAATGCAACATTTCAGAAGACATTTGTCTAGGTCTATAAGGAAATTTAGGAGAACATTTTTTTTATAAGTTTTTATAAGGAAATGTTTTTTCAGCATTTTTATTTCTTTTGCCAGAAAAAAATAGTAAGGAAATATTCAACCACAATTATGGTTGATTTAAGTAGTTTTGTAGTTTATTTAAATTTAATTAAAACTTAACTGTATGTGCAAATTCACTTTTCTACTAATTTCCAAAAAAATTACAACTTAAATAAAAAATAAACTTTTTAATTCAAAATTGTTATTACTATTTTATACTAACATCTTTGCTACATTTTGGGCATAATTTTGATTTCAAGAAGTCTTTAGAGTTTTCGAATTCCTTCAAGACCTTTTCCACGTGATTAAAATTATTTTTCCATTCACTTATGAAGTAAAATTAGATTATTACCATTTTTGATTTCAAATGCACTATAATTTGGCGCGACCGAATATATGGTTGTCTGTCGCGCCTCTACAAATATATGGAGGAACCAATCGGTAAATATCGCGCCTCTACAAGTATGGGGCCGAACTAAAA